>NC_046635.1:13573627-13873627 GCF_900324485.2 Mastacembelus armatus
GCCACCGCAGAAGGCCCTAGCCATTTCAAGAGAAGCATTTGGAAATGGTTACACCCTGTATTGTTTCAACCTTGAACCAGACGGCGGTGGTGGTAGTAATGTGTCCCTGATCAAGACCGGGAATGTGAGGATGGAAGTGAGGTTCCGAACGCCTCTCCAGCGCACCGTTAACATGATCTGTTATGCAGTGATTGATTCAGTCATCGAGATATCAAACAGCAGACAGGTATTGGTGGACTACTATTGAGTCACAACAAGATTTGAACACAATTGAGTTGACTTGTATCGTCAGAAGGATAATTAGTAAAAATGTTCATTTTCTGGGTGTGCTACCGTGCGATCAGCTGGTCAAACTCAAAATTTCACGACGACCTGCTGCTTTGATTGTCAACACAGATCCGTCTTACCTGCCAGGCGAGCACTGGTTGGCCGTATATTTCACAGTCGATCATCAGGCCTGGTTTTTTGACAGTTATGGCAATTCTCCAGATAAATTTCAAACCATATATCCAACTTTCTCATTAAAAATGCCCGCAGAGTGTTATACTCACACACCCAGGTACAGTCGCCCCTCTCCATAACGTGCGGACAACACTGTGTATTTTTTCTCTGGCATGTGCAAAAGAGGATTTCTTACAAAAAATTTATCGACAAATATAGCTCTGATCTTACCCGCAATGATGCCTTGGTTTTACGCTTTGTCAATAGAATCAGTCCTGTGTACAATGTGCTATTATGACACGTATAAAATATTAATAATAAAAAAGACATTTTAATATACATGTTGCCATAGTGTGTTTTATTATTATTCATAATGCAAGAAAATAATCATCATCAGATCAATAAACATTCAATAATGTCATACATATAAAGTTATTTAAAAAGAAAAAAGAGTAAAATACTTTGTGTGTTTTGTTATTCATAATGCATGAAAATAATCATTGTACAAATAAATTCATCAGATCTATAAAAATTCAATAATGTCATAGAGATAAAGTTATTTAAAAACAGTCACAGCAAAAATTATTCCAATAAAAAAAATTAGTATTGTGCCCAGAATGCACGGTTAGTTTTTCGTTGAGCACCCCTCCTAGATCTATGTACAATTATGTCTGGGCTGCTTTTTTTTTGCTTTACTGGAAATGATATGATGATGATGATGGTGGCTGTGTTTGTGGTGTGGAGGAGTATAGTTCTTACCAGATTTAATCTCTTCAATATCTCTACGGGCCTGAGTGTTTGATACAGCAGATAATGGTACATTTAGGCCTGTGGCACCATGCTTGCAGACACCCGGTACGGGGCTGTAACTCTTTTAATCAAATCATATAGATGCATGCCCCTAATTGTCTGCTTATTGATAGTGAGCTCACCCTGGTCCGTCCATGAAACTGCATCTCCAGCCCTGGACAGGGTTGACAAAATGTGTTCTGCATTTTTCCTCTGTCTGTGGGGGATATGATTCAGTACATCCTGCACAACCAAATCTTTCACACTACCCTCGCCACCTGCATCACCAGCAGCAGCAATCCCTGGTGGTGGTGATGGTGGTAGAGACAGTGTCAGCACATTCTTTTCACGCTTCCCCTGTTTCACCAGCGACAAATATCTCTGTAGAATAGCCGTATACTTTTTAGCTTTCTCGTGAACATCAGTGTCTGATAATCGTAACACGTGACATTTCCCGGTCGAGCTCATTCTGTGCCGTCTGTCTTATGGTCTCGTTGCTCTGCTGCTGCTGCTTTAGCAATTCCAGTTGATTGTGTGGCACCAGATACATTTTGTGTGTATGCTCCATATCTATCTTCTGTTATTAATAAGGCTGATTATAAAGGGAATTGCAGCGCCTAGTAAGGGGAGTAGAAAACCACCAGACTGATTGATGAGCTTTCTTTTTCTAAAACTAGCCAGTTTTCTATCTGCTATGCGTCTGATGACAGATTTCCGCTTTTTCAGCTGCTTATACTGCTGCTTATACTACTGAGTGGAATATGGCCCCTCAACACGTTGAGAGCTATTTCACACAATGCTTTTATAAAGTCGTCGGCGCTGTTAGTTATGATGAGTCTACGCTGTTTTGGTCCTGGTTTAAGCAATAACTCCAGCAGTGCCAAATTTCTCTGCATACGGAGCGACATTTTTACTTTAGCTTTCTAGGGAAGTAGACAACCTGCTGTGTGGCGAGCAGATCCGATCTGAGTCTCAGACAATCGGGTGTTTTGGCTTTATAATCAATGAGTAAGTAACCGTAAGGAGCACTTGTGGCATCGTTGAAAGCCTCTAAAAAGTATTTGGTGTTACCGGGATACATCTGACGGGCTATCAATGTTATCTGGAATTTGTCTCTGGGGTTCTTAAATAACACTAGATAATTGGTGTTTAAACTAATTGTGCGACTGACCTTGCCCTGTATGAACTAATTCTGTACTAGATAGATACAACTCAGATTTCTATGACGTACATATTTTGTAAAAACATTTTGAACCTCCAAATTGCCGCTGGCATCATTCATCAGATCATCAATAATCAGGAGGTTAATTTTGTCTGGAGGAAGGAGGGTGTCGTCCCCCAGTGATTCAGGCAGACCATTGACAAAGTTTATATCTCTAATCTTTAGGAGTTGATTACACAGAGGCTGCCAGCATGAATATACATATACGATGTTATCAATTTTGTGCGAAATAAGCCACTGTGCATTTTCAATGATGTTTTTGACAAAAAAAGTTTTTCCGCTATTCGACGGCCCGCTCACAATCATGCTGAATGGGTGTAAAAGACGGTTGTCAAACTCTATTTCAGAAGCCATAAGGTAATGTGGTAAAATCAGACAAGACCCTACGCTTGTTGTACACGACCCGGACTTTCTTCACAACAGTGTCGTTCTTCAAATGAAACTTGGTTTTATTCCTTTTGATGGTGTCTGCTACAGCTGTGAGATGTATGTTTGTTTTCTGGTCAGCTACAAATGCCTTGACAAGACCCACCAGTGACTCATGAGTCACTGTGGTCGCATTAGTAGAATTCAATGTGACTCCTTTACATTTTACCTGTCTCTTGCCTCTATGTGTGTGGTAAGCATAACACTTGGGACCCCCGGATACAAAGTTTGTGATGAAATCATCCTCCTCACCGCCCAGCTCATCTGTTAAATCACCTAGGTAAGGACCTAAGGGAGGCATCCACTCCCCGGGTCTAGACGTAAAGATTACAGAATCTGTGTCACAATACAAGACCCGCAGCTTATCCAGTAATTCATACAACCTAAGCCTTGCATGAGCCATCGTCACTGCACCTATGAAATATTCACATCAGCCACCCTAGCGTCTCGGCCATCAGCATTTCTCCACTGCACCATAGCAATTTCATCAGAAATGAAGCAGAATTGTATGACATCGATACAATCATTAAACATCAGCTCTGTGAACCTCTCAGGCTCTGTAATCAAATCACACGACCCCTGATTGGTTCTCATACTAAAACGCCCCCATAGGGAGTTTAAAAGTAACTTGTTACAGCTCCTGACTGCCTTGTTGACGGCTATCTTGTCAGGATCGAGTTTGATGTCTTTATGAACGAAATAGTCTTGTACATATTTCTGCTTTTCCTCCTCGGTTCTGACGTGCTTTGGATAGCCAGATGCTTCTTGCTTGCATTTTAGGAATGTCTTGACATAATCTTTAAAAAGAGTGTTGCTCTTTTTTGGAAAATGCCAGACCTCATCAATGCAAAGAACCCGATAGCCCTTTTCAATAGCTTTTTCAAGCTCAAAAGACACCCAGGTACCAGACAACTGCCTCTCACCGTCGCTGTGCATACACTCAGCAACCTGATTCAGAGCCTCAGCACATGTTCGGCAGAGGGGAAACATTAGTTTGTGATGGCATCTGTAGGGCAAAACAGGATGGAAGAGCCCTCTAGGCGGCAAGACAGTACATTTAACAAGACCAAAATAATTCTCAATACTGTCGAAATTACCCACAATCACCTCAGGGTGGCCTATTGGATAATCTTTCTTGGATTGAACGGTAGGATAAAGACTTGTGAAATCGTAGTAGTGGACTTTTTCTTCAGCAGCACAGTCTGTCACATGCAGGAGCTTCATAGCATTTGTCCTACCTCCAAAAAGGGCGTCCCTAGGATTCAGCCGTTCAGGTTTCTTGTAATTGGCTAGAAAGGCCTGAACAGCTGGATCTGATTGTATCAACTGCTTCCACTCACACTCCCACATCACAACCACACAGAGACCGTGCCGCTTCCTCAGAGCATCCACCTTGTTGATAAACTGTGCATAAACACCAGTATTATCGGCAGAGGTCTGTGGATAACACTTTATACATCTGTGATAGTAGCACCCTGCAAATTCAAAACGTGTTTGAAGCCTCATCAAACCCATCCACACAGTAACTTCCTACCTTATGCTCACCACCTCTGAGTGCGTGTCTAATGACTCGCTTTTCAGAATAAGCCACAAATTCCAGCCACTGGATAGATACATCTGAAAATGCTTTATTGCACTCCAGATACATTCCATCGTACATGAGAGCAAGAGTATTGTAAGGCAGGAACAGCGTCTTAAACACACCCATACAGCTTGATGCCAGTGTGGTGAAAGCAAAAGGGTCTACCTGGGTGTACTGCATGAATGCATCGAGATAGATCACGCAGGCCTTACGCAGCACATTAACGTCATTGCGACAGTAACGAGCCATCTCAGCCTGCATGTCAAAGCATGTGTCTTTAACAATATCGTACCAGCTCATGAATTTCACCTGTTCACTCTGGGACATTTGCTCATAACCATAGAATTGGGGCTTCGGGTAAGATCCTACATAAAACTCATTCTCAGCAGTGTTGAATTTGTGCGGGAAATAGCCCTTCCCTATTTCATTCTCAAAACCAAGAGCTACAGGTGTTTTAGACAGACTCATAGGCAGGAAGCTAAAGGAATCAATCCACCGTTGACTATAGTCATTGTCATACATCAGAATTACTCTGCTCCCTTTCATAATCACATAAGGAGTTATGCGCTGCCGTACAAAATATTCAAGCACTAGATAGTTGTCAAAACCTGATGCATTGTGTGCTATAAAAGTATAACCTCTATATCTTTTACGGCGATAAGATCTGACAAACCCATCCACACAATCAACACCTCTGAAACAAGACGGAAACGGATCCATCTCATCCATCACAGTGGCACATGCCATAACGGCTTCATGTTTACCATCCCGGTATCTAGTTTCAAAGTCGTACAGAATATATTTAGGAGGGGATGTCTCGTCATCATCTTTAGGTGGTGTAGGTTGTATGAAACACGTGTACCCCGTCTCCTATGCGAGCTCTACAGTGATCACATCGAGGCTTTAGACATTTGTGCTTTTCGGCTGTTTGCCTGGTCTGTATATCATACCACGCTCATCACAGTGACGCATAGTGTCACAAGGTATGATACCGTGAACTGGGTCTTGTAATTTGTGTTTCTGAAAACACTGCTGGGATTTACAGATTCGTTTACAGTCATCACATTTAACAGTAGGGCCTGGATGCTGTATGCATAGTGTTAGGATCAAAAGTCTAAATTGTTTATCATAGAATTTATTCACTGCTATAAGTAAATGTACATGTGATCTTGTTGTGTAATTGAACTTTTGACTGCTTTGAAATGTTGACAGCTCAACACTTGTCAGTTGTGCATATGTTGTAAGAATGTATGAGTTGAGGAAGTGAAACAGACCCGCTCTGGGTCAAGGAACTTGTGACACCAAGTGTTCTCTGTTTGAACTTCATGAATTTATAAGGACAAAAGCCAGTTTCCTTGTTTCTAAGGCGGACGAAGCATATGTTAAAGGTCTTCTGTGTAACTATTGTGTAACCTTGTTTGCTATAAATAAAGAAGTCTGTGTGAGGCTCGGGGCTGCAGCCACAAACCCAAGAAGAGACGTCTTCTTGCAGCCACGAGCTGTTCCTCTCCAACGTTGGTCCTCTCCATTGTTGCTGCTTGACGGAAGCCGAGCCAAAGACACAGTCATCAAGAATCTGGGTAAGCTGCGTGGTTGTGGGGTCCGGGACCCCAGGTAGTGTCAGGGACACTAGAAAGCAGCTGCAAGAGTTCGTCAGGGACGAACCCTATGTCAGGGACATAGCAGTGTCAGGGACACTTGAAAAGTAAAAGCGCTATTCGTCTGGGACGAAAAGAAAGTATCAGGGATACTGAAACACGTGTGAGTGAATGAGAATGTGTGATTGATGGTAGTTGACGGACTATTGTCGGCTGAGTAGAACAGTGTCACTACCTATTTAAACTGTGTGCTATTTGTTGGGCACAAGTAAAAATTGAAAAGTTGGGTGTGGTGGACGGCTGTATCCGCAGGTAATTAGTATCTGTAGAAGCTTGATAAAGTGGACGATCCCCATGCCGTTGTGACTGATCATTTGCTTGTGCCAAAAGTTGCAACTATGGGAAAGGGAAACAGTAAACCCCAATTGGCTGGGGATTCTAAATTCATGAACACTTACTCCCCTGGATCCGCAAGGTATTTAAGGGAATGGAAGAAGAAGTATGAGTTTCCAGGAAAATTGGAAACCTGCGCATGCGATAAATTGGTAACTCAGTTAAAAGCAGAAGTGGCTATAGCAGAACCTAAGAAAATTGATTAGTTTAAACTTCAGCTTATTGAAGCAGTAAAGTGGCAGGAATAAGCCGAGAAGCGCAGACAGAAAAGGAAAGATAAGAAATCCCTCATAGCAGCGCTCCAAGAGGACCCTGCTGATTTTGTTGGGAGGCCACAAGCACTTATCCAGCAGGAGGAGGATAAGAGAAAGAAGCCTAAGCCAGCCCAAGGGGAATTGGCGGCCCGAGGGCCACAGGTGACTGCAGCACCAAAGGCCGAGCCGGAGGCGACGGAACCGCAGTCTCAAGGTTCGTCTACAGGCTCCGCTCCCCCTCTTCCTCCTCCACCTCTCCCGTTCGGGTTTGGTTGGCTGAGTCCTTCCCATTCGCGGTTGGGAAAGCAGTATGGCCCTTACGGTGAGGTACAGACAGAGCTGTCAGCCATGGTCAAACGAGACGAGCCATGGGGACCACGACCTGATCCCCCACCGTGGCCACCAACGGACCCGACTAGCATTTTTCCTGCAATTGAGGTGCCTAATCCTCATTTTGGAGTAAGTGGAGATAACAAACCTCTCCTCTTAGTTAGACGCCCATGGTCATGTAAAGAGTTAGAAGACGCAGTTAAAGGCCTGGGTGACCCTCTGGCTAATGTCCGCCAGTGGATTGTTAACCTTCAGCAGCTGAGGAAGGCACACCACACTGTTGTATTACAAACACTGAGGAGACGTGTAAACCTCGTAGTGATTTGAAGGATGTAGCCTTGGCTGAAGGGGAAGTGTGGTTTGTAGACGGTTCTTGTTTTAAGAATGATAAGGGAGAAAACATGTGTGGTTTCGCTGTGGTGTCTCAACAGGAAGTCTGTGTTGCAGGTCAGCTCCCTTCCCATTTCTCTGCACAAGCAGCTGAAATAACTGCCTTAACACAAGCCTGTCAGTTAGCAGAAGGGAAAAGTGTCACCATTTATACAGACAGTCAGTATGCTTTCTCCACATTGCACTTCTTTGCTGCACAGTGGGCCCGAAGGGGCATGAAGACGGCCAGTGGGCAATCAGTAAAGCACTCTATGCTGCTGCTAGACCTCCTTGCAGCAATTCAGTTGCCGACCAAAGTGGCAGTTTGTAAATGTGCAGCGCACACACGGGCAGCGAATACTATTTCATTGGGTAATGCCAAAGCTGATGCTACTGCTAAGGCAGCAGCCCAAGGCCAGTTTGGCAAATGCAACTTGTACCTCCTTGCACACATCAATCAACCTATTGATACTGAAGTTCTTTCTGATATGCAAAAGCGTGCCCCGCCTGCTGAGCAACAACTGTGGCTCAAAGAAGGGGCCATGATAGAGCAGGATATTTTTAAGGTAAAAGATAAACTCTGCCTGCCTAGAAGTCTCTTTCATACGGCAGCTATTTTGACGCATGGGCCTTGCCATGTGTCAACAGGAGGGATGGTATATGCAGTGGAAAAGTATTTCTATGCACCAGGCTTTAATAACTACTCAAAAAATTTTTGTAAATCCTGTTTGACTTGCTGTAAGCATAATCCACAGGGAAACCTCAGACCAAAGAGAGGGAGATTCCCTAATCCGGACTATCCATTCCAAGTTATTCACATGGATTTTATAGAGTTGTCACAATGTCAGACATACAAGTACTGCCTTGTTTTGATAGATGCATACTCTAAGTGGGTTGAGATTGTGCCCAGCAAAAGTGCTGATGCACTGACAGTGGCTAAAGCGCTGTGTAAAAACATTATTCCAGATCATGGAATCCCACAGCGAGTCTACAGTGATAATGGTCCACATTTTGTGAATGAAGTAGTTACACAGATGTCTAAGCACCTGGGTTTTGAGCTGAAGAACCACTGTTCATACCATCCCCAAAGTGCAGGCCTGGTAGAAAGAACTAATGGCACTATAAAAATGAGACTGAGGAAAACTATGGAGCAAACGGGAGGAACATGGGTGGAATGTCTCCCTCTGGTAAAACTGTACATGAGGGTCACGCCAACAGACAGAGGCCTGACCCCGTTTGAAATCCTTTATGGAAGATCTTTTACACTTCCCATTTGTGAGAATGTGTGTGAAAAGCCTCAAGGAGAAACTACTCTAGCTGAATGGATGAGTAAGATGTTGCAGACTAGAGAAGTTATGAGTGCAAATAATCTGCCAAGAGATGTTTTGTCTCCACAGGTGCAGAGAGTCAAGCCTGGTGACCAAGTCCTGATAAAGGTCATCAAGAGGAAGGCCTGGTCCACTCCCAAGTGGGAGGGGCCCTATACAGTGATCCTGACCACTCCCACTGCAGTAAAGATCCAGGAGAGACCCACGTGGATTCACCAGAGCCACTGTAAAGTATTACAGCCTTTGGGAGCCGAGTAAGGTGGAAGTCAGCCGGTATCAAAACCCTTGGCTGCCGAAGAGACCATCTGATCCTTACTCCCAGCTATGGCTCTCCACTGGCTGATTCTGTGCCTAGGGGCAGCAAATACTATCTGTCCTGTTAACACAAAAGTCATTAATAACACCACATGTTCCAAGCAGAGGAGTTTCCAATTTGGCATACAAGTGTGTTTGCCACTGAACAGTTCGGCCGTAATTACAATACCATTTCATAGTCTGGTTACTGGAGGAGTGAGAGGAACTCACTATGGTGGCTCTTACACATGGTACCTGACCAATGACCCACAAGACACTAGCTGGTCCACCCTAGTGGCTGATCAGGGTAACCGATGGACCCCATCATGGGGCACCACACAGTATGCCAAACATCAAAAACAATTATTCAAGTTGACAAAGATAAATAATGGCCTCAGTCTAACAGTTAATCTTACAGTACAACCATTATTTCCTCCGGGAGTGCAAGCTAAAGGTCCGGGGGAAAGGGGGGATTGTTGGGGATTTAGGCTGTGGGCCCACGCAGCTGGAGCAGACCCTTGGTTCACTCTTACCATCTGTGCTGAAAATCGTACTACTACTAGTATTTTAGAAGGATGGACCCATGAGGGAGTCGTACAGCGGTGCTGTAGGCTGGTTGGGAATTTTTCCCTTTTTGAAGGTTTTCGCCCAACCTCCATTACCTGACACCATCTCATTTGACTTTTATGACGTTGAATATGGAAAATCCCCTAGGGAAACATATACAACTGATGTATTGAGCGTCAAACAGGAGGGAATGATCCCAGCCTGAAAAGATGCAACGTGTCTCTCGTTAAATGGTTGAGTAGAACCAACACATAGTGTAAAGCAAACATTACACAGGTGTTTACAACAATGTTTGAGCGGGGTTTCATATGTCTTATAACAATACTCACAAACATACGATGCCCCAAAAAAACCCCTAGGATTTGCTATCAAATGATAATGCTCGTTATACAGGTACAGCCATATAGTCTCTGGATGAGGTGCAATGTGTGTCTGGAAACAGTCTGGTTGTTTTCTACCCCCGCTATGATGGAAAATTAAATTTTCACCCCTAATTCTCTCTCTACCTGCTCTGTGCGGTGAAGCCCTACTGATTCGTGTAGTTCTTTAGCATTGTGTAAGATTTCAGTATCGACCATAGAGGGATTTTTTGAACGAATGACACACATGCTGAAACATAAATTATTGTCTGCGCCGTCATTATTTGGGGTGTACAAATGCCTACCCTTTCTTGCCAAAATTTCATCATAGGGAACGCGACCAAGCTTCAACCTACTACCGCCCCCGCTACGTTGCTGAGCCACACTCACAACAAACTCGAGACCATCATCAGTCAGCGACTCATCATTACTCTGTATCACCTGACATACCTCGTCTGTAAAATGATCAATGTCATAACCATTTTCTGACCTCAAAATAACTTGCACATCGCTAACCAGTGATGGACCCCTCAATACAATGTTTAAGACACTGCCCTCTCGCGATACATCAATAGCTCTATTTATCACTTCAACCAACCTCTCCCTGATTAACGCTGGCACACCCTGTGGATTGTCGTTTATGTCTATATCGCTGAAATTAATCGGCTGTCTTAGCTCCAAGGCATCATAGATAGGAATGTTCCTAACACTGATGGCTCCTGCTCCACACTGTGAACTATCGACTGCTGACCCAACACAACAACTAGATGAAGGGATCTGTGAGCTTGCTGTACCGACCAAACCAACACCACCATCAGAGCAGCAGCTCTGATCAAGCACATCCACACTCTGTTCACTAGCTAATGATGCTGATGCTAAGGCTAATGTTGTGGCATCCACAGCGGTAGCTGTGGAAGCTGATGTTGTGGCATCCACAGCTGGAGCTGTGGAAGCTGATGTTGTGGCTAATGTTGTGGCATCCACAGCTGGTGCTGTGGAAGCTGATGTTGTGGCTAATGTTGTGGCATCCACAGCTGTAGCTGTGGAAGCTGATGTTGTGGCATCAACAGCTGGAGCTGCGGAGGCTGATAAGACCCCCCGTTTAGCCAGAGAAGTCTGATGGTATTGTTCGATTTTTCTTTTGAGTTGCTCTGTTTTCATACGTGTATTTTCAGACCATTTGAGGAATTCAGATGGTGATAGTACAATATTACGATATTCAGAGTGTGGTGGTGATGGTGGGATGTTCAATAGTTGTCTGAAATAAGCATCTTTCTCACGAATCTCTGCAGCCCTGCGTTGGAATCTAGCATGTAATATGGACCAGTTAGGGTATTCACTATCTGCAGACATGTTCAAATTAGGGTGTTCACTATCTGCAGACATGTTGTTGTTGTTCTGGTTGATGACCCTGTCCATTTTAAGAAATTATTGTGTTTTGTCTAAAAAAGTAGTCATTACTTTATGTGTATTGATCATGTGTGATCGGCCTAGTTCTGCACTGTTTACAAAATATAAGCCTAGCTGTGCACACTCTGAGTGAGCCTGCACTATCTCTCTATGTATACAATCAAGCTTTTTACCATTCTCTCTGAGAGTATGCCTGATGTCTGACAGCAGGTTTATGCCGGGCTGTGATAGAAAGAAAGTGTGTTCACCGGCACTAGTATGTGTTGCTATGTCTGTGTAAACAACAGCAGTGTTTGTCTCAGAAGAAGAAGAAGATTCTGAACTGGCAGCCCCACTAGTTGTAGCTGTATTTTGTAAGGAGGACAAATAATCATCTAGAATATCAAATAACTCTATACCAGCACCAAAACCACAACCACTACCACCATCGGCCGAGTAATGAGTGTCTGCTGCTGCTGCTGCTGCTGCTGCTGTATGTACAAAGTTATGTCCTGACCCACAGTCACTGTATAACAGACCTGAAGATGTCAAATCCACATCACCTTGAGATGCCCCTGATGATGAATAGATGTCCTGCAGTTCGTGAGCTTGTGCAGCGTTCAGATTCTCCAGGAGCTGTGTTGCTTGAAAGGTCTCAGAAGCAGGCTGTTTGTGCTCATCTGCGCCGGGTGTTGTAGAGTATCTTAGTCTTTTATAACCCTGCAAATCTTCAAACACACATACACATACATATTTAAAAATACAGTATATAAATATATACACATTGTATTTAGATAGCATTGAAATACATTATTTCATCCTACCTCCATCATCGTTATGCTGCTCACTGATGGATATTGAGCTATTCCATGGTACCTGTGGCTCCCTCTGCTGGACACTACTGGATGTTGCTCCGTTCCTGGGTACCTTTGGCTCCCTCTGTTGGACGCCCCTGGATATAGCACCCTTCCTGGGTACCTGTGGCTCCCTCTGCTGGACACCCCTGGATGTTGCAACGTTCCTGGGTACCTGCAGCTCCCTCTGCTGACCTGGCGGTGCAAGCGCTCCCTGTCGTGAGCTGACCGTTGCAGCTGGGACGTGTCTTGTATGAACTCCACCCTCCTCTGTAGATTAACTCTCAAACGTTAAAAAACCCGTTAAACATCGAATGTTCTATATTAGCATTTTACCTACCTGATAGCAGCTCTCTGGGTCTTTTTTTTAGACTTTTCCTGGGCCACTGACTCGTCTGTACATTTTCTGTAAAAAATAAACATGTCATTAGGCGTCATTTTTTAAAAGGACGATCTTGTAATCTGGCCTAAATGCCTCGTATAACATCACATACAACGTCTATATTCACCTTAAAATGTACCCGTTTTTACAACACTCTAGACTCACGACTACATAAAAGAAACATTTACAAAAATAATAATCTCCCACCTTTATTAACGTCATCAATCACATGCTCATTTACCAAACCCGTCACTGCATTTTCATCACCTGGCGAAACACGCATTTCGTTTTTTCATTATCACTACATGTATTAATGTTAAGAACATTGCTAATGAATGAAAAGTAAAGAAAACTACACACCGGGTTTAGACAATGACTTGCTCTCGCACAGGCCGCTTGGTCCGTCACCTGTCAGATGTCATGCTTTTTTCCAATTATGCCAACATTAATTTTCGTTCAATACAAAAGATACAAAAGATATAGACAAGACTTACCTCTGTGAAAGATGAACATGATTCTCCGCTGTTTTACGCGATTCAGTGTAGCACAAACGGTGTGGACGACTCTGCGGTCTGGCTGCTAATGCGTTGCTAACTCTAGCGAGGCACACTCGTACCTACTGACGTCACTATGACACAGGACTAAAATGGCGTCTACGAGATTTTAAAAAAGGAGTAGCAGAAATTATTTTAATGGTTTATATGTTTTTTTAATGTAAATTAGTATGAGAAATTATTTTAATGGTTTATAATTCCAACGGTAAGGTCACTCCCCTTTCGGCCTATACGTTACACACACCCACCCAACAGCAAAACGAACTTCTACTTATCTTTAAAAAACACCCCCATCTAATTACTGTTGCTGCTGCAACGTTATAGGAAACACCCTTCAGCCCTCCCTAATCTTTTTTATTTTAAAATAAAACATTTTAAACTACACCCATTATTATTATTATGGGAGGCAACTTTTATTTATTAAGGGAGCCATCATTTATTAGGGGTAACACCCTTTATTAGGCGGAGGCTATATTTAATAGGGGAAAACACCCTTTATTATGGGAGGGGCCCTTAATTATTAACTTCATATCAAAATATAGATCTTATCAGCAAAATGAACCACCTTATTACTACTCGTGTCCTGTTTGCTACAGTGAGTAGGTTGACAAACCCTCCATCTCCATTGCCATTGGAACTAATTTCAACATCTAAATGTAATGAATTTGCATTATTTTTTAATGACAAGATTCAGGGTATTAAACAAACAATAAATTGCACAAGGTAGATACCAACTCTGCAGCCATCCAGGAAACACTTGATAGAACTGACACACTTTACACCAGTAAATGACATAACAGTTGAAGAGACCATCTCAAGTCTGAGCTCATCCACCTGTTGCCTTGATGTTTTACCTACTAAGTTTCTGAAATCAGTACTAAGCAGTTTGTTACCACAACTCACTCAATTAGTTAATAACTCATTACAGTCTGGAACATTTCCAAGGGCTTTGAAAATTGCTGTCATCAAGCCTCTCCTGAAGAAGAGTAGTCTTGATGCCATGGTACTGAACAACTACCAGCCCATATCAAACCTGCCGTTTTTAGGCAAAATCATTGAAAAAGTTGTTTACCAACAACTTACTGACTTCCTCATGCTAAACAACTGCTTTGATGATTTTCAGTCAGGATTTAGGCCCCATCACGGCACTGAAACTGCCCTCATCAAGGTGACAAATGACATTCGTCTGAACACCGACGCTGGCAGAGTCTCTGTCTTAGTACTGCTGGATCTAAGTGCTGCTTTTGACACAGTGGACCATGTGATCCTGTTACAAAGGTTAGAGGACTGGATAGGCATCTCTTGTACTGCCCTTAAATGGTTTAAGTCCTATCTTGAAGACAGGAAGTATTTCATTGAAGTTGGTAACTGTGTCTCAGACCAAATGGTGTTGACATGTGGGGTCCCCCAAGGGTCCATCTTGGGACCCCTTTTGTTCAATCTTTACATGTTTCCTTTAGGCCAATTAATACGCAGCAATAATGTGTCCTACCATAACTATGCAGATGACACTCAGATTTACATTTCACTCCACAGCTGGTGAATATGGACCAGTCAACTCACTGTGCAGCTGTATTGAACAGATCACTCTGTGGATGCAAAACAACTCTCTCCAAATAAATAATGATAAGACTGAAGTAATCATCTTTGGGCCACAGAAACAAAGAGAAAGTGTTAGCAGTCACCTCGAGTCTCTTTCTCTAAAATCTAAAAATCACGTTAGAAATCTAGGGGTAATTATGGACTCAGACTTAAATTTTAACAGCCACATTAAATTGATAACATCGTCAGCATTTTATCATCTCAAAAACATTGCCAGAATCTAAGGGATCTTGTCTAAACCAGACTTGGAAAGACTCATCCATGCTTTTATCTCTAGCAGGTTAGATTACTCTAATGGCCTGTTCACAGGGCTCTCAAAACGAGCTGTAAGGCAGCTACAGTACATTCAGAACGCTGCTGCTTGGGTCCTGACTAGAACCAGGAAGTACAACCACATTATTCCTGTTCTCAGATCTCTGCACTGGCTTCCTGTCTCTCAGAGAATAGACTTCAAAACAGCACTGCTTGTGTATAAGTCTCTTCATGGCTCAGCACCACTTTACATCTCTGACATGCTGATGCCATATGAACCATCTCGAACTCTGAGAACATCAGGGACAGGCCTTCTGCTCGTGCCCAGAGTCAGGACTAAACAGGGAAAAGCAGCGTTTCAGTTATATGCAGCTAAAACCTGGAATAGTCTTCCTGATGATGTTAGACAAGCCTCATCTCTGGCAATGTTTAAGTCCAAGCTAAAAACCTTTCTTTTTAGTGTCGCATATAACATATGACCTGCCAAATCGATCTATCTGCACTCAGTTTCCTTTAATATTAAATTTTAACTTTTTATTATTATTTATTGTTTCTTTTCTAAAACTGTCTTTTTGTCCTACTTTTGTCCAGTTGGGGGAGACAATCGGACTCACGGTCAGTACTCTAAGTTGATTAGGTTGGGAACCTTCGATCTAAAGCCAATTGGGTCAGGGACTCAGGGGTTAGGAACCCTGGCGCTTTAGTGTTATCCTTAGAATATGGGTCTAAACAGCTGTAGACTTAAATAAGGGGTTTGGAACCTCCAGCTGTAATCTACTCGATCCTAGACGTAAGAGTCCGGGACTCAGGATCATCTCAGCAGATAGTCTGTGTTGAGGTACTTTTAGTCCATCAGGGATGGGACAAACTGAAAGTAGGGGACCCACAAATATGGGTCAGCGTGGTCCGATAGTCGATATCATTAGGGGCAAATATGGTGACAAAGTGGTGGCATGCCTTTTTATTTTTTATTCTTGCTTATGTATTTTAACCTGTCTTTTATTTCTGTAAAGCACTTTGGATTACTCTGTGTATGAGTTGTGCTATATAAATAAACTTGCCTTGCCTTGCCTTTAAGTCTAGCCTTAAAAGTACAGAGAGTGTCTGCCTCCTGAACCCAGACTGGGAGCTGGTTCCACAGGAGAGGAGCTTGATAGCTAAAGGCTCTGCCTCCCATTCTGCTTTTGGAAACTCTGGGAACCACAAGTAGACCTGCACTCTGAGAGCGAAGTGGTCTATTGGGATAATATGGTACTATGAGGTCTTTAAGGTATGAAGGAGCTTGATCATGAAGGGATTTGTATGTGAGAAGAAGGATTTTAAATTCTATTCTGTATTTTACAGGGAGCCAATGAAGAGATGCTAATATAGGAATCTGTCCAATAAATAGGATTGGAACCATTTTAACGCTGTTCCTCTGATACCAGTCACATGCTCCAGTCTCTGTAATAAGATGTTGTGGTCAATAGTGTCGAATGCAGCACTAAGGTCTAGGAGGACAAGTATAGAAACAAGTTCATTATCTGAGGCTAATAGAAGATCGTTGGTGACTTTTAATAGTGCTGTTTCTGTACTATGATGTGCTCTAAATCCTGATTGAAAATCTTCAAATAGTTCATTCCTGTGTAAGTGGTCTGATAGCTGCTTAGCAACAGCTTTTTCAAGGATTTTTAGAAATAAATGGTAGGTTGGATATTGGTCTATAATTAGCCAAGACTCCTGGATCAAGACTAGGCTTTTTGAGTAAGGGTTTGATTACTGCAGTCTTAAAGGCCTGTAGTACGTAGCCTGATACTAGAGATAAATTTACTAAGTCTAATAAAGATGAGTTAATTAATGGCAGGGTATCTTTAAGCAGTCTAGTCAGTATGGGGTCTAAGAGACACGTTGATTTAGATGAAGCAACTACTGATGTAAATTCAGAGAGATGAGAGATCTATGGGAGAGAAGCAGTCTAAACATAACTGAGGTCTTACAGAAGATTTAAGAGCTACTGTAGTAGAAGATTAATTTATTGCAGGTATAGGAAGCATCTGCTGAATTTTATCTCTAATAGTGATTTTATTTGTAAAGAAACTCAAATTCATTACTGCTGAGAGCTAAGAGAATACTGGACTCAACAGAGCTGTGACTTTTTGTCAGCCTGGCTACAGTGCTGAAAAGAAACCTGAGATTGTTCTTATTTTCCTCTATTAGTGATGAATAGTATGCAGTTCTGGCTTTACTTAGAGCTTTTTTATATGTTAATAGACTGTTTTTCCAGGCTAGAAAATTTCCTCTAAATTTGTGGAACGCCACTTCCTTTCTAGCCTTCGTGATGCCTGCTTTAAGGTACGAATACGTAAATTATACCATGGGGCTGATCTCCTCTGATTCACTAACTTCTTTTTCAGAGGGGCCACAGTATCAAGCGTTTCACGCAGTGAGGCTACAGCACTGTCAACAATATGATCAAATTGCATTTATATTTGCAGCAGGTAAATTTGATTCACTATGAGAAGCATCATGTGATGGGAGTGAAATCAAACATAATTCATTTGATAGATCAGGTTGTGTTTGGGCATCAGGGACTGTGGAATGAGCCTTGTGTTGTTTGTTGTTACTACAACATTGACTACCATACCTATGCAGATGACACCCAACTTTATATATCAGTATCATCTCATGATTATAGTCCTCTAATTTCGTTATGTGAGTGTATTAATCAAGTCAATGGATGTGCCAGAATTTTCTCCAGCTCAATACAGACAAGACAGAAGTGATTGTTTTTGGCCCCAAAAATGAAAGGTCAAAGGTCATAGCTCACCTTGACTCCATGTCATTGAAAGCTACAAATCAAGCCAGAAACCTTGGTGTAATCATTGACTCAGACTTGAATTTTAACAACCACATAAAATCCATCAGTAAATCTTCCTATTACCACCTGAAAAACATTAGGTGGCATCTAAACAAGATGCAGAAAAACTTGTTCATGCATTTATCTTTAGTAGGTTAGATTACTGTAATGGCTTGTTTACAGGTCTTAGCAAAAAGTCAATCAGGTAGCTGCAGCTAATCCAGAATGCTGCTGCCAGAGTCCTTACAAACACCCGGAAACTGGACCATATCACACCAGTTCTTAGATCACTACACTGGCTTCCCATTAGTCAAAGGATAGATTTTAAAATCTTATTGCTAGTTTATAAAGCACTAAATGGTTGTGGACTAAAATATATTCAAGATGTATTAGTTCCCTATGAGGTTTCCAGACACCTCAGGTCATCTGGAACAGGTCTACTGTGTGTTCCCAGAACCAGAACCAAACAAAGTGAAGCAGCATTCAGTTACTATGCCCTTCACTTGTGGAACAAACTTCCTTAACATCTGAGGTCTGCTCAAACTGTCAGCTCATTCAAATCAGGACTGAAAACACTGTTGTTTACTGCTGCCTTCAAATAATTGTTCATCCTTGTTTTCTTAATGTGCTTTTACATCTTATTTTAATTTACTTTATTTTATTAAAATTTTTTTTTTTTTAAATGCCATGTTTTTAAATGCTCTTTTCCATGCTTTTAATGTAATTATATGCCTTGTAAAGCACTTTGAATTGCGTAGTGTATGAAGGGTGCTATACAAATAAATTTGCCTTGCCTTGTTTCACTGATACAGAAATTATGTTAGTGGAGTCACCTTGTACTATGTTATGAAACTGGATGAACTGACATGATTGTTCAGGTTGCATATCAGTGGATGTTATATGAAGCTCTTGCTGTTTCTCAGCTGTTGTTTCAGTGGACATTTCAGCATCAGTGTTTGATTCTCTAAGACCATCATCCAACACAGTAGGAGTAGCAGCAGTGTGAGGTGTAGGCCTGCTTTCATCATTCATGTTGACTGTGTCCACACTGTAAAACACCACAGACTTAAGATCATAGTTACGAGAGGACTGTGTGACACTTTTGGAGCCTGTCAATCATGTCACTGAGACGTATGAATGTCACCATTACAGCAGTGTGTGAACTCGGTAGTAGGGGCAAACCATTGGCTCTTCTGGAGTGTGGATCAAAGAACCCATATCTGCCTGATCTGGTTCTGAATACTGCAATACATAAGCCTGTCATTAGCAACAACGCGTACTGCACATCAGATAACAAACAGCTCAGACCTGCCTCTAGATCGAGGAAGCTATCAACAGCTCCAGGTAACGGGTCTCCAAATGTGCCATAGCGGGAAAGTTGTGTGTTGTCCACATAATACCTATACCTGGAGGCAGCAACTTGATCAGGCAGCTCATCAGTGGTCAAATGGATACTGTTAGGGAACCGTGTCCTGGTCTCTTTATACATCATGTCACCTTTATCGAGGACGAGATCAAGGTCTGCTCTAGTGATGTTTTCATCTTCATGCAGGAAGGCAAGAAATGTTAGAGAGTTACAGGTGCACTGACGATTTCTGGATTTGCAGTATTTCAGAGAAGCCTGGCTGCGAGATGCACAAACGTGTTTCAGAGGCCTGGTCTCCTGTGGTTGAATAGTCTGCATGAGAAGGTCCAGCTACACTTGGAGCACCACTGTGACATCCACTCTTCACAATGTCAGCATAGGATACACCTGGTATGCATGCAGCTTTAGGTTGACTCTGTTGTACACATTCATCATTAGACTTTGCAGACACATTTACCTGAGCACAGCTCTGAGGATCATTCTGAGGACGTTCTGCTTGGTCACTTGTTGCTGCACACTGGAAATCAGTCGGTCTCTGCCAGCGGAGCTTTGTAGCTTCAGACTTCTTACCTTTGGCATTATTACTGTACTCTAAAACCACAACTGTTACACTATATACAGTTAGTTTGTAAACCTAAAATACACTCACAATACTCACAAAAATTTTTGCTGTAACAATATTAGACCTGTTAGGATCTGGTGGTGGTGTCGGTGAAGGAAGGAGTGGTGAGGACCCAAATACAGGACACAAGCTTTATTCCCCTGGATCATCCAGGGCTCAGGCAAAACACAAAAAGTTCTCTGCCGTTCGGCAGGCAGGCAGGCAGGCAGACAATACAGGAACGGTAAAACAAAGGCTGAGGTACACATCACAAACACAGGTGCTATACTTATCATCACTATATCACTATACAATGCTCCGGCCGGGAACAAAGGAACACATATACACACATATATAGAAAGAACTCAGGACACAGGTGAACGTATTATGGCTAATGAGCAAACGAAATACAAAGCTACCTGGGACTAATACAACAGAACCGGAACACAGGAAACTGACCAAAATAAAAGACAAACAAGAAACAAGACTCGGGGCCTGACAAGACCTCAAATAAACTGGACACTAAAGCACTAAACTCCTGTCAAGCCTGTCAAAAATATTCTTAAAGTAAAATTGGTTTATGGTAATACCAATTCTATGTATGAATTGTAAACTTTTAAATTCACAAAAGACACACAAACATTTACAACAGAATACTAAATTATATTTCAAATCACTCGCAATTTGGATCAGGGAATAAATATCAAGGTAAAAGACTGGCAAAATAAGAGAATATTGCAATTTCAAACTGATCTAGCTTTGAATTTTTTAAATTAAGACAAAACCTTGTCAGGTTGTTTGGAAAAAGTGAAATGAATATTTTAGGGTATTTCAAGTGTTGTTAACTTCAGATTTTGACTTTTTAAACTTATATACAAATACACACCAGAATACTGAATTATTATCCACTCGCAATAAACAGCCAATAGTACAGTATCGTTCATTTATCAACAGAGATTAACTGAATGCTAATAAATATTACAATTAAATTGCTTTATAGGGTGTGGGAGACAAGCTGATTTTCTCTTATAAAAGATTAATATGTAAAATCAGGAGCACAGGTCTGGCAGTATGATGACAGATGACTGCTTCTTCCTGAAGGCAGGACTTCACCTCGTTTTCTCTCAAACCAGGTACCTGGGTCTGCAGACAGAAAACAACCACTCTAAAAAAAAATCGACTTCCTGTTCACTGCTGTTTTTATAAAGATTAGATTATTGACAGGTCTGTATGTAAAACAAGACTAATAAATGCAATGTATATTCCTATATTACTTCTATACTTGTAGCTGAGGAAGCAAAACAGATTACCTGTGGAAAAGTGTGCAAATATTTTCACACCAAGACCTCTGCAACACCAACAAAGTTCAGGAACAACTGCAGCTCTGTACTGAATTTGATTTTCAATGTGACTATTAATTATAATTTATTATCATAATCAGTTATAACGTTTATAGTTTTTGTGTACAAACAATAAATTAAAAGACAAAACTTTGTATATAAATGTATACAATTCAGCTTTCAAATGACAAATTTTTGCAGTCAAATGTCAATTATGAAAGTGCAAATTGTGTCAACTAATTACAACAAAACAATTTCTCTGGTATGCACTTTGTCTTTTGAGAGTTTCAATTGAAAGTCCAAACAATTACTTAAAAACTTTGTCAGTTACTTTTTCCAAATTTAAAATTTGACTTTGGACTTTTTTTAGATTTATTTAGAAAATCTGTTGCTGATTAATTGGTAGGATCAAACCAACTGTGAGATAGAGGAGATGTAGGGAGAGAGCTTGTGAGCAGAGAAACTCACTGAACCAAAAAGAGAGAGATCAGGTCCCAAAAACCTGTTGTATCCAGAAAATTATTTGTCTCGGTAAATTGTTTGCACCAAACAATAGGTTGATCCAAAACTTAGCTAGAGTGGATAGACAGGGACAGAAAGATAGAATATAAGTAATTTTGATAGAAATGAAAAGATGGGACAGGAGAAATAGAAACTCTGAATTAAGGGGTGAGCTGTAGAATGACAGGAGAGGGGGGAAAATACTCTGAATCTCCAAAATGGATAGTGGGAGAAACCAAAATGGGATAGGCAGAGGAGAGATAAACACAGAGCAGCACACCTGAAAGACAAAATGAAAACATATGAGACAGCAGCTTCAATATAAATACAATTAAGAAATCTATTCAAACCACAAGTATTTTTCAATTGTCTTTGATAGATTTTTTTCATATGAAGAGACTGTAAAAACATAATTAAAACTAGTGTGACTACACTCTAAACCCGAATTTTGGCTTAATAAAACATTTTAAGTGGTCATTGCTTATTCTTTCATGTTTTTTTAAAAAAAGTTGTCACGGCTAAATCCTTAGTTGTTTGCACTATTCAGACCAAAAATTGACTGCATTGACCAAGTTAAGAAAACATCAATCAGTATGTTACGTTTTTGAAGAGGGAGGGGCTTTTTGATGGACCGCTGCATCCCTGAAGAGTTTGGGCTGATGCTACGTGAATGTACCGCGAATGTTTGAAAGCAACGTGAATCGGTGAGTATATAAAGAGTATTATCTGTAGATATCTTTGTGACAAAATTGCTAACACAAAATACCGACCGATGTTAAACTTTTGTTGTGCCGGTAGACTGTTTTTCTTTCGGTTAACAGTTTAGCTAAAACGTTAACTTTTAAATTAGCTATTTACGTAAGGTCATAGTGTTTAACGTTATTCAGTGTGTTATTGTATGTTCACAGTTTAGCTACAACGTGTGTTGTGTGTACGTTTTTTCTTTCGGTTCATATCAGCACGAGTCCATGCATGTACACGTACTTGCATGTGGCTAACGCTAACGTAGCTCTTTTGTGTATTAAGCTAATATATAAAATTTTCTGCTTTAAGTTTCACTTGATCATTTTTTTTTCTTAAAGAGTAGTAGCTAGTAACTTAATGAACTGTGTTAATTAACTTTTGCAGTAGAATTGTATCTGCAACTGATTTGTCTGCAACTTTTTCTAAACGTTTTCTTATGCTCTGTTTTAACAGGTTCATGTGAAGATGAAGTGGAAATGTAAGTTTTGTGAATTTTATTGAAGAGTTGCTACAGTAGTCATAACCAATTCACTGATTTCCTCATGTGTCTGTGTCAGACTATTTGTTTATTATTGATATTTATTTAATGAGTAATGTATTGAATGTTCTCTGTTAGGACTCTGATGATGATCACTCATTCCGCCACCTTGACTTTGGAATCCTCCTTGTTGAGCATGAAGGTGCTGTGTTCACATCTTCTCTGCATCTCAATCCAGCCTCAGTTAAGATCGTCATTGAGGGAGAAGTTGTGATGGAAAACATTAACGACTTGCTAAAAGCTGTGTGCATTCTCTTTGGACTTGCATATGCACTGCATCTCAACTACCCCAAACCGATGCAGAACACATTCCAATTCATCCAACAAGTACTTCTCATGTTGGGCCACAGTGACTTAAAACCCAAGTTACAAACATTAAAAATATCAATTTACAATATGATTTTGACAAAGGAATGACTGTTTATCGTTCTTGAGTTGTACAATGAATCTCTGAACAGATTCTCTTGTTCAAAATGCCCTGTCACTGTAGTAAGTGATGTAAAGTTTACCAGTGTTTACAATTGCACATTGTTGCTCTTATGAGTTAACAGTGGTCATCTTTAGGTTTTAGAGACTTGATTCAAGTTTTAATGCTTAGCCAGTTTTAATGCATGTCTAGTCATTCAGAAAGATATAGCATAATGTTGAATTCTGTGTTCATGTTCCTTTCTGTAAACAATTTGCACAGTTAACAAGCAAAAGAATTGCATGACAAAAAATGTTACTTGTCTTTTTGTTGAGTACATTGATGTGCTACCTGTTTAGTTACCAGCAATAAAAACATTGAAGTGCTGTTATTATTTCTTACATTTAAATAGTATCATTTCTTAATTATAAGGCATTACTTAAATATAACATTTATCACTACTTAAAATCAATATTATGTAATAATAGTATTTTTATAAAATGTATACCAAAAAATAATAATAATGTGAACTAATGATTTTTAGTAAAGACTACTAATGAAAACTTGAGTTGTCTACTGCACCCACTAAAATTTTTATGTTAATACAACTTAACCTGTTTTTTTGCACTCTGTGTAAAAACTAAAATGGTTTAGTGCAACGGGTTTCCATGCAATTTTGTAGTAAAGTCAACTAATTTGGGTTAAGAGTGTACTATTTCAGTGTATCAAATCACTGAATTCAGTTTTCTTAAATATGTGTGAACTTACTGTCAAGTCACCAGCAGCGCCATCATCTGCAGCTGCAGACATGTTGGAATAGGCCAGAAGGAAAGAGAGGAGCTGAAAAATAAAATATCAATTAAAAAGATAAAAGACAAAATATTGATTTTCACAAAATCTAAAATCTTGCAGATCATTTCAATCATATTTTTGACAGAGGATTATAAATAAAAATAATTCATTTGAGGAAATGTAGCAGGCCTATTTAATTTATGTTGCGAAAGATTACTGTGATGGAAGTCTTTCTAAACTTGTAACAAATACAATTACATATATTTATAATGAAGTCTTAATTTATGTATTAAAGTTCAAGGGCAATTACTCACTTGACCATAAGTCAACAGTAATGCTGCCTGGTTAGCATAAACAGAGGTATACAGTAATAATACTTAATTTTAATAATGTAACACCTTTCTTTGTAAATATAAAAATATTTTAGCTTTATTTATTGTTAACTCTGATGTAAATGTTTTATCTGACACTATTTTTTAAATGGTCAAATATCTTTGATAGTATTTGATTGCTTTAGCAGTAGGTATATTTATAACACAATACGGTTTTGGTATTGTACAGAAATGTTTCCTGATTAGCAATGTTGCGTTCACCGCATTTTGGAACTTAGATATTTCCAACCTGCTGTTTGTTACCCAGCCCCTTTTTTTGCAGACAGCTGAACAACACATACCCAAATTAAGCTAGCTGTTGTCTTTACATTTAAGGGTTATATTGATGACCTTGGTGTCATTAAAGAAAAAGCTTTCCAGTTTATTATTTCAAGCTGTAAAATATGAAATATGACTGCCTTTCCCCTCGTAGCTGCACCCGGTGTGCCCACCGTTGTCAAGGCAACTTTACTGTAGCAGTGGGGGCTGTTTAAATCCCCCTTCCCCCTTGTCGGCCATACAGTATGACACGTTGGAAAGGGCTTTTCATTGGCTATAAGATACGTCAGTCATCATTGACAAACAATGCGACTGGCTGATTCTACTGTCATTAGACGTGGGTCTGTCTCCCTGAATGGGATTTGCTCTGAGTGGTGATTGGTTTTATTTATTTTATTCTATTGGTTTTATGCTTACTTACGTTGTAAAACGTAACCAATAAGATTGATTCAGATCTCATGTGATTCACAGTAGCTTTCAATGTCAATCATTATTGAATAAACGGGGAAATCAACCGCAAAACGAACCGGATTAAAGCTTTTCATGAGGAGGACGATGGTTTTATGGATTTACACAGGGATAATACGTCCTAAAACATGGATGCACTATGTTCCCTGGATTCTAACGAAAGAAAGGACATGCAATACTTGGATGTTTTAGTACATCTATGAAGTACCACGACAGAAAAGACTTCCCCTTTAAAATACACAAATTTTTATTATCTATTAGGCAAGAAATGTTTGGCCTACCTGCAGTCACATAATGGACTTTAGAGGTACTATTTCTTTCCCCAACATGATTTTTTTCATACTGCACAGCTGAGGAGAATGAACGTTTAAATGTAGGTGCATAGCATATTCTATATTTAGCCATTATATAGCCATCTATATATAGCCAATTAGCCATCTATATATAGCCAATTTTATTTTATATTCCAACACAACAAATGTGAAATTGTAACTATGAAAGAAGTGTATTAACTAACCTCCACAACCTCTTCCTGGACTGTTAAGAGCCCACCTGTCTCCCGTATCTTTGTCAGCTCAGTGACTTTAGATGATGGGTTGATGACTTCTCGACACAGCCCCTGCCTTACCTCCAGAGGCGAGGATTTAAAGAACCGGGCTCCTTAGTTATATTCAGGAGATATGGAAGGGTGTTGCCCCGGATTGAGTAGCCCCTTATCACATAACTTTGGCCTGGAGTGACCTTAGAGGCAAACTCTTCATAAAAAGTGAGTTTTGTGATGGACTGTCCGTCACTAATAGCAGCCACCTTATTATTTTTGACAACAAGTGGCGATGGTTCACCGCGTTTGTTGAATTGCCAGGAGAGGGTCCGAGGCTGGTCTGCCATCATTATCACACAAATATGAACAGGTGGAGGCCGGTAGAGGGGGGTGTCCGGCTTCATTGACTGGATTTTTCGCAGAGCCATACTAAAATGAAAAGACGAAGTTTTAAATATTTTATAAAAATAGCAAAAGTTATTCATATAAGCTTCTGTAGGTATGTGTGCATATTTTTTTATTTATTCATGCATTTTTAATTAGCTATCTGGGTATTTATGTGGCCCTGTGATGGACTGGTGGCCTGTCCAGGGTGTGTACCCCTCCCTTTCACCCAAAGAGAGCTGGGATAGGCTCCAGCAGAATCCCGTGATCCTAGTTAGGAATAAGTGGGTATAGATAATGGATGAATTGATGGATGAGTATTTATGAAGGTCTATATACAGCATCTCACAGAAGTGAGTACAACCCTCGCATTTTTGTAGATAAATTATATCTATTCATGTGACAACATTGAAGAAATGACACTTTGCTACAATGTAAAGTAGTGAGTGTACAGCTTGTATACAGTGGGTACGGAAAGTATTCAGACCCCTTTAAATTTTTTACTCTTTGTGCATTTCAGCAATTTGCCAAAATCAAAAAAGTTAATTTTATTTCTCATTAATGTACACTCAGCACCCCATCTTGACAGAAAAAGCCAGAAATGTAGAAATTTTTGCAAAGTTATTAAAAAAGAAAAACTGAAATATCACATGGTCATAAGTATTCAGACCCTGTGCTCAGTATTGAGTAGAAGCACCCTTTTGAGCTAGTACAGCCATGAGTCTTCTTGGGAATGATGCAACAAGTTTTTCACACCTGGATTTGGGGATCCTCTGCCATTCTTCCTTGCAGATCCTCTCCAGTTCTGTCAGGTTGGATGGTGAACGTTGGTGGACAGCTATTTTCAGGTCTCTCCAGAGATGCTCAATTGGGTTTAGGTCAGGGCTCTGGCTGGGCCAGTCAAGAATGGTCACAGAGTTGTTCCGAAGCCACTCCTTTGTTATTTTAGCTGTGTGCTTAGGGTCATTGTCCTGTTGAAAGGACCCAGTCCAGTCTGAGGTCCTGAGCACTCTGGAAGAGGTTTTCTTCCAGGAAAATCTCTGTACTTGGCCGCATTCATCTTTCCTTCAATTGCAACCAGTCGTCCTGTCCCTGCAGCTGAAAAACACCCCCACAACATGATACACCCACCACCATGTTTTGACTGTAGGGATTGTATTGGGCAGGTGATGAGCAGTGCCTGGTTTTCTCCACACATACCGCATAGAATTAATGCCAAAAAGTTCAATCTTGGTCTCATCAGACCAGAGAATCTTATTTCTCATAGTCTGGGAGTCCTTCATGTATTTTTTGGCAAACTCTATGCGGGCTTTCATGTGTCTTGCACTGAGGAAAGGCTTCCGTCGGGCCACTCTGCCATAAAGCCCCCGACTGGTGGAGGGCTGCAGTGATAGTTGACTTTGTGGAACTTTCTCCCATCTCCCTACAGCATCTCTGGAGCTCAGCCACAGTGATCTTTGGGTTCTTCTTTACCTCTCTCACCAAGGCTCTTCTGCCACGATTGCTCAGTTTGGCTGGACGGCCAGGTCTAGGAAGAGTTCTGGTCGTCCCAAACTTTTTCCATTTGAGGATTATGGAGGCCACTGTGCTCTTAGGAACCTTGAGTGCTGCAGAAATTCATTTGTTACTTTGGCCAGATCTGTGCCTTGCCACAATTCTGTCTCTGAGCTCCATGGACAGTTCCTTCGACCTCATGATTCTCATTTGCTCTGACATGCACTATGAGCTGTAAGGTCTTAAATAGACAGGCCTTTCCTAATCAAGTCCAATCAGTTTAATTAAACACAGCTGGACTCCAATGAAGGAGCAGAACCATCTCAAGGAGGATCAGAAGAAATGGACAGCATGCGAGTTAACCCTCTGGGGTCGACGCACGCGCCGGCGCGTTTTGACGCATCTTTTCCTGATAAGGTCGAAACAAACTTAAATTACTTCATCAATTCTGATCGTACAGATAAAAGAAGTATATCATTCAAATCTGTAAAGGGTCTACTTTTAGTGGTAGACCATCATAATAACAACAAAACGTTGTGCTTTTTTTAAATAAAGAAAGCCGACAGGGTGCGCTCTCTGACTTTTCTGTCTCTGCCATTTCTCTTCAGAGACGCATAAATAAAACAACCACAATCTCAGCGAATACTTGCCTCATAAAAATAAGAATTATATGGTTAGAAAGCTTGAAATGTTTTCTTTTAAGTGAAACAATTTAAGTCGAAAACAAATCATCACTTTTTATTTAATCCGTATGAACATAAGGAGAAGTCCGTTTTTTCCTGTCTCACCTCATTACAGGTAATGCGGTCCCACCTTGTACACTGTCCACTGTTCACATGTAAATAATCTCAGGTGAACCAGGTAAATATGTGCACACCCCCGAGAAATGACATAAAACGTCAAACTTCATCATAGAATTTACTCACTTTTTCTGCGCGTTTGGATGATGGCGCGTTACACACATGAAGCGGCGCTCCTTACATTCCACACAGAGATAAATAGTTTAGCTTGTCCTCAGAGTAAAAACACTGATTTTAACTCAAATAAGGATCGTTTGGCTCCTCATTGTTTTGTATTGTGCTGCACTAATCCGTCCCATCTACATTGACTGAAAGGCTCATTATGCGCGTCTTTGTCTGGTCGTTCAGTCTTTTGCAATACTGTCTGGTCGTTCAGTCTTTTGTGTTCTCAGGTAAATCACATGACTATTCATCCTCAGACACACCCTCTTGCATATGACCTTTCTGGACAAAAAGTGTCTTATTAAATTTAAATCAGTGTATTGTGTACTGTGAATGCGTGAACAAGATGACATTCACAACACTCTGAAGTAAACACTTTAGCCTACAACATGCAGGTCTCCAAAGTCTTGTGAACCAATGTTCTGTTTGTGTTTTATGGTCTTATTTCAGTGAGTAAAAAATTGTAGTCTTTCACTAACCATGCATAAACACTTTTTTCTCAAATACACAATCGTGTATAAACTTGCTGCTCACATATTATTGTAGCCAATTTTGTGCTGATTACAGTGTTATTAGACTTTAGACAATATCTTTAAAAAACACTGAAAAAAGCACAAATGTCAGGACATGTCAAAATTTGTCCATGCCCCCAAAACCCCCTCAGACCCCAGAGGGTTAAAATCAATACGCTTTCATTGCGAAATCTGTAATTATCAGAGCATGCAGTCTTATTTTGAAGGGCAGTAATTTGCAGCCGGATGTGTTGATAGTATTGTGGTAAATTCAGTCGGGTGAGGAACAAGCTAATAACTCCAAAAAAATCAGCAGGACAAAGTGGATGCAGCGAGCAGACGTGTGTGGTCACAATTGGACAATAGTAGCGCATGGCTAAAACAACTGTGATAGGGAACTTTTCTCATGTCCTGCTGTTATGGTGCGGTGAACTACAGGTGTTTATTTAAGGAACGTACGTGCAGTGACGTAGTCACGTCACTTGTTTTATTGTTGTCACGTATTCCATGTTAAACCATAAATAAAGAGGAGCAGAGCGCGCGAAGCAGCTCTGAGGTCCCCGGTCGTTGTCCGGAGAGAGACAATATGGTGTCCTGTGGTGTATTTTATGTATAGAGTTAAGTGACAGCCCAAATGGAGCAACAAGAACTAGGGGACGCCGCTGCGAGTGAAGCGAGCCAGCCCCTTCCAACAGGTTATGGGCCCAGCATAAACACATCAGCTGCAAGGATATATGGGCGTGCAGGCCCGCCACCAAAGTTCGACGGCAATGAGGGCAACTACCACCTCTGGGAAGTAAGATTTTTGGCCTATATGCAAATGTTAGGTCTTAAGGATACTGTCCTCAGGAGAGAGACAGAGTCTGGCTCCAGAGAAGCCGAGGAGCTCAATAGGAGAAATGAATATGCTTTTGCAGAACTGTGCAACTGCCTCGACGACAAGACGCTTATGCTAATTGTGTATGATGCTGTAGATGACGGAAAGAAAAGCCTTGATATTCTACGCAGACACTTTGAGTCAGAAGAAAACCCACGTGTAGTAGGCCTGTACACAGAGCTGACCGGCATGCTAAAGGCTAACGGGGAAGAGTTAAGTGATTACCTAGCACGGGTAGAGAAACTAACAGCTGCGTTAAGCAGAGTGAAAGAAACCCTCAGCGACGGACTGCTGATAGCGATGGTCTTAAAGGGTCTTCCTGACAAATACAGCCCATTTACGGTTCATGCAACCCAAAGAAGAGAACAGCTAAGCTTCACAGAATTTAAGGCAAGGCTAAGAAGCTTTGAGTGCACACTACGGTACCGTGCCCGACCTCGAACTGATGAAGTGATGACCGCCAGCTACAGAACGATGAAAACGAAAAATAAAGTGATGGAGAAGAAACCATTTAATGGACAATGCTTCATTTGTGAGAAACTGGGGCACAAAGCGAGGGATTGCAGAAACAAACAGAAGAGAATACCTCATGGCTTCAAACGTGGGGCAAATTCAGATCAAAACAGTGACAGAACAGTTACCATTACAGAGACAGAAAGAGAGCATTCTGTGCACAGAGCCACGGGAGAGCAGATAGACACTTTTATTTTCAAGGTGAGCGAGTTTCCACCACAAGGCCTACAGCACAGAGGTTTACTGGTGGACACAGGAGCTACTAGCCATATCCTAACCAAAAAGGACATTTTCATCAGATTCGATGAGTCGTTCAGACCAGAGAGCCATGTTATGGAACTCGCAGATGGAACACGGAGCAGCGGGGGCGTGCTTAAGAGAGGTGACGCCCAGATCAACTTGATCTGGGAAAGTTGTGAAGGCAACACTAACGGATGCCCTATTGATACCAAACTACCCTCAAGATATTTTCTATGTGAAAGCAGCAACTTCAAAGGGAGCTGAATTCAAGTTTGGAAAGAACAGTAACAAGCTGATCTATCCAGATGGGACAATCTTTGAAATTAAGGTAAAAGATAGACTGTACTATTTAGACACCAAAAATGATGAAAGTGCAGAGTGTGATGATGCAAGCAAAGCGTGTTTTGATCTGAGAACGTGGCATGAGGTACTGGGTCATTGCAATTATGATAATGTATTGAGACTTGAGGCTGTTGTTGAGGGCATGAAAATCAGAGGCAAAGCCAACAGACTTAACCAATGTGAAATATGTCTACAAGGAAAGTCCACTCAGAGCAGGAATAGAGAACCAGATGAGAGGGCTAAAGCTCCATTAGAACTGGTGCCCACAGACCTAGGGGGGCCTATAGAACCAGTATCACTTGAAGGTTGTAAATATGCCATCACTTTCACTGATGATTTCTCTGGTACCATTTTTGTGTATTTCTTGAGAGACAAAACAAAAACAGTACAAGCAACTAAACAGTTTCTTGCAGATATAGCACCTTATGGTAAAGTAAAACGCCTGAGGTCAGACAATGGGACAGAATTTATTTCAGAAGAGTTCCAAACACTACTATGGGATAACACTATCAAACATGAGAGGTCAGCCCCTTATTCTCCCCACCAAAATGGAACAGCAGAAAGAAATTGGAGGACCTTGTTTGAAATGACTCGGTGCTTACTAATAAGAGTCAGATTTACCCAAAGAGCTGTGGCCCCATGCGGCCAGGACAGCAGCAGTGATAAGGAACAGGTGCTACTGTAAAAGAACAGGAGAGACACCGTACTTCATGTTGACTGGCAAAAGACCAAATATGTCTAACATGAGAAAGTTTGGTTCAGAATGTACAGTGTATGAACAAAACAAGAAAAAGTTGAACCCTAAAGGAAAAACAGGGATCTTTGTTGGTTATGACCGATTCTCTCCTGCCTATATGGTGTTTTTCCCCAAAACCAAGAAGGTTCAGAAACACAGACTGATCCAGTTTATTACAAAGGACGTGACCGAGAGCCAAACGCAGACGGACACAGACCTAACAGAGGACTACTACGTTAAGTGGTAGGGAGGTACATACAGGCCAATTACTGACAGAGCAGACTAGAGTAGACAGTGAACAAGGCATAGTTCAAGAAGCTACACAGCAAGCAACTGACAGTAAACAAGGCATAGTTCAGGAAGCTACACAGCAACTCCATAACACAAAAACACAAGCTACATGGGCCTCATGTAGGGCTAAAAAGAGACCAAAATACTTACATGACTATGAATGCACAGCACAGAGCAGTGAGCTGACCGTTGACTACTGTTATCGAGCTACAGTTGGGCTGCCCCAGACCTACAAAGAAGCTGTAGGGTCACCAGATGCTGCTAAATGGAGTAAAGCTATGAGAGAAGAGTTAGACTCATTCAAAGAGAATAACACATTCTCACTTGTACCATTACCAGTGGGTAGACAAATAGTGGGGGGAAGATGGGTCTATGCTCTTAAAGAAGATGAAAGAGGGAATGTGACATACAAAGCCAGGTATGTAGCGAAGGGATACAGTCAGGTAGAAGGACTTGACTATTCCGAAACCTTCTCTCCAACTGCCGATTTGACCTCATTACGTGTACTGATACAACTAGCAGCACAGTATAATCTAAAACTGCATCAAATGGATGTTAAGGCTGCTTATTTGCATGCACCCATTGATTATGAAATATACATGGATCAACCTGAAGGTTTTTGTGAAAAGTCAAAGAAGGGTGAAAAACTAGTATGTAAGTTGAACGAGTCACTTTATGGCTTAAAACAATCAGGACGGAACTGGAACAGGATGCTGCATGATTTCCTGCAAGACAGTGGGTTTATACAGAGTCAGACCGATAACTGTGTCTACATTAAAACCACTGACAAAGAAAAGGTGATTTTGTTAGTGTGGGTAGATGATATAATTGTGGCTGCAAACGATGAAAAGAGTCTGAAAGAAGTTAAGGAGAAACTGAGAAGTCAGTTCAAAATGAAGGACCTAGGACAACTTACCCATTTCATTGGGATTGATTTCACACAGGAAAAGGATACAGTTAAAATGAACCAATCCAGATACATTGATAAGATCCTGTGGAAATTTGGTATGCATGACTGTAAGCCTAGAGCCACTCCCAGTGAAGTAAAATGTGATCTCACTCCAGAAGGAGATCAAACTGACCAAAGAACGTACGGAGAAATGCTAGGCAGCCTCATTTATGTCATGACCTGCACAAGACCAGATATATGCTGGATTGTGAGTATACTGTCACAGCATGTCAGACCCCAGAGAGAAACATATGATAGCAGTGAAACACGTGTACAGATACCTTAAGGGTACAGGGAACTATGAACTGTGCTACAGAAAAAGTGACACTAAACTAGGATTGATGGCATTTTCGGATGCTGACTGGGCTAATGATCCAACAGACAGACGCAGCACAACAGGCTATTGCTTTAGCCTGAATGAAAATGGTGCTGTGACTTCGTGGAAAACTAAAAAGCAACAAACAGTGGCACTTTCAACCTGTGAGGCTGAGTACGTAGCGCTAGCAGCAACAGCACAAGAAGCGCTCTACCTCATACAGCTACTGAAGGACATGGACACTTATTCTGGACATACAACAGCAAAAATCTATGAGGATAATCAGGGGACAATCCGCCTAGCAAAGAATCCTGTGAACCGCCAAAGGAGCAAGCATGTGGATATAAAGTACCACTTCATAAGGTCATATGTGTCACAGGGCAAAATTGTTTTGGTGTATTGTCCAACAGAAGAGATGGCCACAGACTTGTTTACAAAGTCTGCAACTAGGGCCAAGTTAATAAAATTCCGCTCATTTTTGTTTGGAATGTAGTATACAACAAGTGAGAGTAGTTTTCACCGAGTGGGGGTGTTATAGTGCGGTGAACTACAGGTGTTTATTTAAGGAACGTACGTGCAGTGACGTAGTCACGTCACTTGTTTTATTGTTGTCACGTGTTCCGTGTTAAACCATAAATAAAAGAGGAGCAGAGCGTGCGAAGCAGCTCTGAGGTCCCCGGTCGTTGTCCGGAGAGAGACAATATGGTGTCCTGTGGTGTATTTTATGTATAGAGTTAAGTGACAGCCCAAATGGCGCAACAAGAACTAGGGGACGCCGCTGCAAGCGAAGCGAGCCAGCCCCTTCCAACACCGGCAACAACAACTTTTGCGTAAATGAATAAAACTATATATGTTTAGAAAGCTAATAACCTATACTTTAATTATATGCTACTAATGTCACGTTTTGGGGGTTGATTTGGGACCAATGAGACGCCCAGACTGGTTCTTAGGTGCAAAACAGAACTTTATTCATAACGATAGACAAGAACAGAATACAGAACTGAGATTACGGCTTGAAAACAGGTAATCGGGGGGCCGCTGGTGGCCGTTCACTAACGCAGGGGACGGGCACACTACGCCACGAATGCAGGGGACGCCGGTTCGACTCCCGTGCCGACTGTCACAAACGACCTGCATATCTTCCCTCTCTCTCTCTCCACTGTCCTATCAATAAAGGCAGAAATGCCTGAAAAAATGCCTGAACTAAGGGGACAAGAAATGAAGTCTGGGTCACACACACACACTCAGGGACTCACCAGACTACAAGGAAACAAGAAGAAGACTAAGGGAACAAGGCATGAAAGTCTGGGTCACACACACACTGGGAGACTCACCAGACTACAGGTGAACATGAACATGAACATAAACTATGGGAACAAGACATGAGGAAGGAGGGGTCAAGGGGACATGACATGGGAATCCTGGAAAAAAACGAACACAAAAGTGAAAACTACTTAACTGAGGCAGGCAAACAAAGGCAGTCCATGAACAAAATCCAGAAGGAGAAAAACCAGTAGCAACGAAAAACCAACGAAGGCAAACTTGGAGCGGGGTAGAAAACAAGGCAGATAAAGCATTTTAGTCAGACATCCTGGCAGTCTGTGGCTAAGAAAGCGTATATAACTGACTGGGACAAAACAAGGCACAGGTGAGAACGATTAACTAAATCAGGTCAAAGTAAAAGGAAACAGAACAGAAGAAACCAGATGATCTGCCTAAATAAAAGCACCAAAGTCCAGATGCGGATCATGACAACTAACTCAGCTGGAAACATTATGTGATCAAATAGGTATATGCATATAGGCATAATACGCAGTATTTAAAGAAAAAAATTAAATTAATAGAATGTTAGCTAAACAGCGTTCCGAATTGGACACAGTTCCGCTATAATTGTTTTAGTTACTGAAATTAATGTTTTATATCACATTCATTGTCAGTACAACCCTAAAACCATGCTATTAGCATACAAACAAAGCAACCACCACATGGAAACTAGCTAGCAAAGTGAATGATCAGAGTATTTTTTTAAAAAACACCACATTTGTAACACACTAAAATTAAACTAGAACTACAACTAAATTGAACCATTTAACCCTCTGGGGTCTGAGGGGGTTTTTGGGGCCTGGACAAATTTTGACATGTCCTGACATTTGTGCTTTTTCAGTGTTTTTTAAACATATTAATGTCTAAAGTCTGATAACACTGTAATCAGCACAAGATTGGCTACAATAATATGTGAGCAGCAAGTTTATACATTATTGTGTTTTTGAGAAAAAAGTGTTTATGCATGGTTAGTGAAAAACTAAAATTTTTTACTCACTGAAATAAGACCATAAAACACAAACAGAACATTGGTTCACAAGACTTTGGAGACCAGCATGTTGTAGGCTAAAGTGTTTACTTCAGAGTGTTGTGAATGTCATCTTGTTCACACATTCACAGTAAACAATACACTGATTTAAATTTTCTAAGACAGTTTTTGTCCAGAAAGGCCATATGCAAGAGGGTGTGTCTGAGGATGAATAGTCGTGATTTACCTGAGAACACAAAAGACGCACTGAACGACCAGACAAAGCCACGCATAATGAGCCTGTCAGTCAATGTAGATGGGACGGATGAGTGCAGCACAATACAACACAATGAGGAGCCAAACGATCCTCATTTGAGTTAAAATCAGTGTTTTTACTCTGAGGACAAGCTAAACTATTTGTCTCTGTGTGGAATGTAAGGAGCGCTTCTTCACGTCCGTGACGCTCTATCATCCAAACGCGCCGAAAAAGTGAGTAAATTCTATGATGAAGTTTGATATTTTGTGTCATTTCTCGGGGGCGTGCACATATTTACCTGGTTCACCTGAGATTATTTACATGTGAACAGTGAACAGTGTACAAGGCGGGACCGCATTACCTGTAATGAGGTGAGACAGGAAAAAACGGACTTCTCCTTACGTTCATACGGATTAAATAAAAAGTGATGATTTGTTTTTGATTTCAAGCTTTCTAACCATATAATTCTTATTTTTATGAGCCAAGTATTCGCTGAGATTCTGGTGGTTTTATTTACGCGTCTGTGAAGAGAAATGGCAGAGACAGAAAAGTCCGAGAGCGCACCCTGTCGGCTTTCTTTATTTAAAAAAAGCACAACGTTTTGTTGTTATTATGATGGTATACCACTAAAACCAGACCCTTTACAGATTTGAATGATATACTTCTTTTATCTGTATGATCAGAATTGACGGAGTAATTTAAGTTTGTTTCAGCCTTATCAGAAAAAGATGCGTCAAAACGCGCCGGCGCGTTCGTCGACCCCAGAGGGTTAAGCCAAAGTTCCAACTTATATCACACACACACTAACGAGCCGATCAATAAACCTTGTACTAAATCTGTGCCACACCGTTCTCTTTTAACACACATTAATTAATACAAAGAGAGCTAAAGAAACAACATTAAATCATGTTGAAAAAAGAAAACACACACCTTTCTCTGCGTCACAATCTGAGGGGCTTTCATCCACAATTGATTTTGCCACAACCCCTAGTAAATTAAACTTTTTTCAAAAACAATGATACATTTTCAATGCACATGACCTCTCTCTAAAACTGACTGAAAATAGACTGAAAATACTCACCGTTTGGAAACACAAGCATCTTGCTACAAGTCTTGCTAGCAACCGCCACGCCAAACAATGAACAACGCTGCGAATCAGCTGCGCAACAAAAACACTCGTCCTGCAGCATAGCCAGTAGCATGAGGCCCACCTAGACGGAACTGACATCATGCGCATATGTCATTTGCTTATGTCACACCCACTTTACGACGCTTTTACGAGCTGCTGCTTATGTTTGGTTTCCTGGTGGGAGGTGTCTATATAACCACTGATCTATCAATTGACCATACAGCATGTGTATTTCCTATCTTTTGCTATGATCAAAGAGCTGGGTCATATCAAAATTTTACTGTTAGTTCTTCAGTTTCAAGTTTTGGAAGCAGTGCTGTCATCCCTAAATCTATATTAGTTTTATGTTGAATATACCTCTGTATTTCCCCAATGTAATTTTCATCTTACTGACAGTTTTGCCTTTTGGGTAAAAACACCAGCACCACCCACTCACCCTCACACAAGCAGACCCTACATTATTCTGTTCTTCATATACACAGCATAATCTCTTATACACAAATACCAAAATATCTTGAATTGGCTTTGCCTTGTGCCTTTTTTTGAAACTCATAGCCCAAGGCCTCTTCTTTTAGCCACTGAAAAAAATAGAGGCAGACAAAAAGCAATTGAGATGAGAGAGCATTCCATCCCATCCTCGCCCTCCTCCTCTCTGCACGGCTCTTCTACGACCCATGCTTTGCTCAATGAATGTTCTTTTATCTTTTATCTCTGCACTTCAAAAGGCCATTCAAATAAGTCAGATTTTCCGACTAAAACGGAACTGTGAACTTTTTTTTTTTGCTTTTGTTTAATGATGATCCCTGTTACACTGAACATATTGAAACCAGTCTCAATGTAAGGGATTCACTCAATTTGAAACACATGTTCAGGATATCATTATCACAAAATCCCTGACATGCCTTAAGTGAAAAAATTGTAAGCTTCTGACCATAAGAACAATATTTGCTAGTTGGAAGACACACCCACTAAAGATTGTCCGGTTAGAGACAATAAGCGAAAATGCAGTTCAGAGGAATAATCCAGGATCACCACTCAGTTGACTTGGTTTCGTTGTTTATTACAGTAAGTTGTGATTGTATATTGTGATTGTGTTGTGGTTTTCTACAATAAAGCAGAAAACAACAATAATAAGTGTGATACATAGAACATCAATACAGACTGTCAGTAAAAGAGAACAATAATGCGAATGAGCAAATCACAGAGTCAAATGGGCCCCGCCCGGTGCAGGTTGTAACCTGACCCCTCATTACGTGTTGCGCTGCTGCGCTTCTCTGACAGTCTGAGGCGCGGAATTATGCATCGACGAATAAACCCGCTTTGGTCAAGTAAAGAATAATAACAATCCAAATAACTCAATAAAGTGCGGCTAAATATCAAGCACATTAAGGGTAACATCCCTGAATAACTGAAACTTCGATAAACAGCCAGATAAATACGTTTGGCATTAATAAAGCCAAACACATCTCTATACGGCAGCACTTGAACACACCGGCTTATAATAATTATTATAATAATAATGCGTGCACTATCGGTCGACGGAAAATGTAAACATTCACTACTTACTTGTCATGAACGCACAACAGTTGAACAATTACACAATGATAAACTTTTAAAGCCAGTGTAAAGTTCATCTTTCCTGCTCCCGATGAGATTCGCTACTGTCTCTGTGCAGGGAGGGGGAAGGGATGTGCTTGCGCAACAGCTGCATTTTGATTGGCTCACACAGAATCTCTGCATATGTATGTGAATCACTCAGAGGAGGGGTGAAACACAAAAGAGGAGAGTTAGTTTATAGCTTTTTTAACATTCAGTTTAAAAAAGGCTTTTATGATTTGTCTAGGGATACACCAAGGGAACTGGCCCATTTCCACTTCAATCAATAAGTGACATCATATGTAAATATTTAGTATCTGTATATTTTAAAACAAAATCAATTTTCAATTAAATGTTTAGGCTTTTGCATATTAATATAGAACATTTTATCAGAACATATTTGTACCGTATATTTACAACAACAGTCAATTCAGATTCAGCTTTTATAGAGCTATTACGTTGCATAACAAAGTACAGGCTCTGTGTTTGATGCACCTATGTATACACTTTAGCATACTGAGACAAAAACCCACATTGTCAAGGGTTTAAACCAATCCAGATTCAAAGGAACATACTCATAGAAACAGTATGTGAGAGAGGTACATTACTCTCCTATAACAGACACTTTAGTGTGGCTGATCTCACTGCTGCCTGTCACACACTGAACAATCAGATTTTCCTGTCTGCACTGACAGAACTGTGTATTAGCATGGTAGTAACATTTTTTATTTGTATAGCGCCAAATCACAATATCAAATATCAAATCACATCTCAAAGCACTTTACAAAAACTAAAACTAAAAACCCCAAAAATCCCTTATGAGCAAGCACTTGGCGACAGTGGAAAGGAAAAACTCCCTTTAACGGAAGAAAAAACCTCCAGCAGAACCAGGCTCAGTTTGGGCGGCCATCTGCCTCGACCGGTTGGGGTGAGTGGATAGAGGAGAGAGAAAAGAACAGCAACAATAAACAACAAATAGACACTGCAGGTTGGTAGGGCCAGTAACTGCACATCAGCAATATACAGCTCCAGGACCGGGGACACCTGCAGAAGGTACAGAGAGAGAAAAGAGAGAGAGGGAGCACAAACTAGGGGGGAGAGAGGTTAGTGACATTCAGTGGTGGAATACACATGTGAGGGGGGAGGAGAGGAAGAGAGGGGAAGGGAAGGGAGTGTTAGGGTTGGGGTAGGGGAGCTCAGTGCACCGATGGTCCTCGGGCAGTCTAGGCTTATAGCAGCATAACTAAGGGATGGTTCAGAGTTACCTGAAGCCAGCCCTAACTATACGCTTTGTCAAAGAGGAAGGTTTTAAGTCTAGCCTTAAAAGTACAGAGAGTGTCTGCCTCCTGAACCCAGGCTGGGAGCTGGTTCCACAGGAGAGGAGCTTGATAGCTAAAGGCTCTGCCTCCCATTCTGCTTTTGGAAACCTTGGGAACCACAAGTAGACCTGCACTCTGAGAGCGAAGTTGTCTATTGGGATAATATGGTACTATGAGTTCTTTAAGATATGAAGGAGCTTGATCATGAAGGGTGATTTCATTCCTCCACCATTGGTTGCTTTTGAGAAGTGATGTGGAAAGAAAGACCCTGTGTAGTTTTCAATGTGCAAGCCATCTCACTGCTGGTGGTCCACAGGGATCAGTGCTGAGACCCCTCCTATTCTCCTGAATACAGGACACTGAATCGCCAGTATTCTGGTACAAGTCAAAAGTTTGCTTCTCCTCTAAAACATACAATAGATGGTATTAGATGTGTCTGCATGGCTGGCAAACATACTTAAGGCCCATCCAAACCACAAATAAGTTGTTTCTTATCCCAGGAAATTGAAGTTTTTTTAAATTAATCTCTCCATTTCAGTGGAGAAAATGTTTTTTCCTCCAAAATTGATCAGATGCATTGACTGGTATACTGATTAATTGGCAGATTGATTGGCTGATTCAAAGTAGACATCCAAATTAGATTAAGAATAAACTTGTTTGGTCCTGTGCATGAAATTACCAGCAAACCATTTAGTGTTTTATTTCATTTCATTTTTTTACTAATTGCTGTTTCCTGTTTTGATTTTTGCATATGTACTTTTAAGTTGTCTTTTATTTCTGTAAAGCACTTTGAATTACTCTGTGTATGAATTGTGCTATACAAATAAACTTGCCTTGCCTTGCCTAATGTTTGATAGTGATTCAAAAAAGAACCCTGATTTTTCTTTACACCATCTTACCACATTAACTCATAATCATCCTCATCTCAGATGTGTTTGAGAGTGAGCTAAGGAGTTGTGGTAGTCCAAGTGGTAAAGAACTGACTGTGAAGATCTATGAGGATACAGATTTTGCAGTGCCATGAGTGTTTGTAGGTATTTTTTCAAAATGTTCCTTACCATCCTCTGAGCACTGTCCCAGTTTGGCCAATCAGCTCAGCCACCATTTGATAAATAAAAAAATCAAAAATTAGTCATAAAGAAAGGAAAACAAAAAGACAGGAAATATGAACTAGTGTACACTGAATACAGAAAATTATAACATTTTAAAATTCTAGAAGGGTAGCAGAAAAAATATGATAGCACATTAATGGATAGTGGCAAAAAGAGGCTGGCAAACTAAGAGCTGAAGAAGAAATGGGTTAAGAGTGCCTTCTGTCTTTTACAGTTGCCATGGACACCAAGAAAGCTGACTTGATACTTGCTGTGTGAACATTTTTTGAATGGAAAACCCATATGCACTAAAAGACAAGCACCTGCCGTTATGACCATCATCACCTACTTGTTTCTCCACACATCTTCAACTCTTAAATAAATAAACAACTAACAAGACAAATGTTTTTGAAAGGCATGTTAATCAAATCTACAATCAATCAATCAAATTTACATCTTTCAAGATGCCTGCTATTTTCCCATTATTACTATTTTCCCATTATTACATAATATGAGAGTAAAGCAACACACAGGGCACAGCTCATTAGAAGCTGTCTTTATCTTTGATGAGATAAAGTATAGTAAATGCATAATACCAGTAACACTACAACAATGCATATATTTGGACATATTGATACTGATTGTGTCATGGGAAATACATAACTGTACATAACAGTAACAATAAATAAACAATAAAGATAGGGACATAAATACATGTCCTTCTGTGTGTATGCCTGTGCCCATTTCTAATTAATCACTGTATGACAAATCACGGAAGTCACTGCAGATGAATACTACTTATTTGTTACTACTTCTTATTCTCCCTGAAAAAAGAAATTCTCAGCTAATAATTTCCACTAAACTCGCCTTGCAACATTATCTTACGTGGTGTTTTTTGAGTGTCATCGGTGTAGCTAACAACAATAATAACATAATATAAGATAATAATACTAATAGTAATAACAACAACAATAACATTAATATTAATAATAATAACAGTAATAATAAACAAATTTCATCATCATCCTCTGACCACATGCAGGCACATAAAACCACACCGGTGTATTGATAGAGGTAGTACAGTACAGATGTACAGATGTCCTTCGGTAGTAAAATACTGCTCATCTTCTCCTGAGCTTGATGCAGCTTGAAGGCGTAAAGACAGATGACAACCGACCGCCTGGTGTAAGAATTCGCTGCTCTGAGGCGCGCATGCATTTCAGCACCTTGGACAGCGGACGGCGCCGCAGTGGCGATGCGCGGATTCAACCGGTGGCTTTCAATGAGAGGACCCATGTTATGGCACTGTTTCCCTGAATGTTACGTGAAAACCTATTTGTGTTCCACATGTGGGAAAGGCTGTTTCTGGATACCTCGGACTCTGTTTTTTTTTTCTTTCTAACACAGAGCGTCTCCGTCGAATCCATTATGTGGGTAGGCGTGCCCCTGGATGAGCTGATCAGTCCAGAAGCCGTGCTGAGAAGCGTGGAATAGGTGACTGTCAGACGGGCGGAGTGGTGTGGTGGTGCCTAAGAGATCTTCCATTTATAAGGATGTTGTTGGGAAATGCCTGGAGACATTGATGACGAGATTTGTCAAAAGGCACTTGAACTCCTGTCAGATCTCTGTTCGAAAGGGGAAGTGCAGAACGAAAACTGCCTGGATTTTATCTACTATTTTCGAGACCTTGCCAGGCCCCGCTATACTGATTCAGGTGAGGCATCATTTGCAGTCTTGATTCTGTTGAATCAAACTGGGGTGGACGCGGCTAAAACTCAATAGGTGCCCAAGCTCTTGGTTTGAGTGTTTTCACAAGAAATACTATCTTTTGTCTGGAAATTCGATCTGAATCATTTGTCCTCACACAAGTTAATTTACTAATTATATAGTTTAATTAAATCATTTTTCTTAAAAGGAAAATGCACTTGCATGAAGATAGTCTCTCCTTTCACCGAGAGCCAAATTCGAGATCTAAAAAAATTCTTCTATTTCCATTCAACACCCCAACGAGTCTGGCATTCTGTAAGATTCCAAATGTGTGCTATTAGTCCAGTTCATTCATGACACACGTGCACAGATGCCGGCAGTGATATCGTGTAGTCTACTCACAGAATGACACATCATGTAAAACTGGATGCATCGACTATTTTCTCTGGATGAGTCGCGCTTGTAGGTGTGCTTAACACTTGATGTATCTACTTGTTTGAAAGTTTACCTCTGATATAATTCTAAGCCTTACGTTTACCTAACACCTGCGTAGGTTATGCGAAACATTGACTAAATGGATGTTGACTATAAAGTTCACAATCATATTGAAGAAAATGACATTTTTTGAAGACCAAAGCAGAATTTCAGTTACACAGAAGCACTGTGACTGCGTAGTCACGTTTCATCACAGCGTGCACTGGGCTCACCGTCTTCATCTGGACGGCGTGTGTACGTGAGTGTGTGTAAAGCAGAAAGGCGAAAGGAATAATCTGAAGGAGAGACAAAGCAGAGTAACTGCAATCCTCCACTTACTTCACTCTTCCGTTATGTAGGTTATTAAAGCCCTTTGTGGATTCCCACTCCATTTCTCTTGCTTCTTGTCCTTCAACATCTTCCACCTTATTTTCTCTCTACCCTAATCTCCCAACTCCCCCCCCCCTGCATCAGTCCTGTCTTATCTTTTCCACTGCACTGACAGTTTCAGAAGTGGAACTGCTACAGTATAGCAGACACTGTAGTGGAGTTAGCTATCAGCAGGGCTTGTTTGTATGGTTTCATTTCAGTTCCAGCTGGCCTGTGTCAACCATAATAATGCCATCACTAATAACAGAATGACAAAATAAATAGATGAAATAGAATAAGAGTATGTCCAATACCATGTGACCCATAGTTCAGGGTGGGATGGTTGGGACAGTCCAAGAACATTAACTTACTTTTCACAAACACTCTGAGCAAAAGTATAATGTTGACTTGTTATCACATACTATATTGGTCATGTTTTATGGAAATGTATTTGTGACCACCTCTTCAGCTATGTCTGATAGACTAAAAGTAATCAGTGATTATTTAAATCAAGTAAATACTTGGAACAGAGTGCAGATGAATATTTCCCCCATCCTTTATATGGTGATTCAAGCCAAATTGAACTACCAATTTAAACTACTCATGTAATACACCATGTTGTGTACACTGTGTTGATACTAACTTTACTAAAAGGAGGAAATTAAGTATTGTCCAATAGTGTCTAAATACAAATTTTATTCACAAAGAGGTATGTTTAAGTCAAATAGCATCTCAGGGGGTAGCTTTTTTAGCACTTGCTTGCTTACTACATTATTGCACTCCTGAAGATCTTGTGCTCCAAATCTGTTCCATCCTCTTTGTTGTGATGCAGTTTCTTAGTCTTTCTAGATGTCTATAGATTCTTGTCCACTGGGCAGCACTCAGGCAGTCTGCCAAATTGACAGTGGACTCAGTGTACTCAGACGAGTGAGACCCTCAACTTTTCCTCATTATTCTCCCAAATCTCACATACAGCTCTCTGAGATTCACACAATTTCTGAGTGCAGAAAGGACAGTTTGTCTAAGCTCCTGTGTGAGGTCTTCTGATAGTGCCCACGCATGTGGAGCCAGTCCAGTATTAGGCCAAGTCTTTTGAGATTTGGTGTGACTAAAACCAAACAGTTTTTAAAGTGTTAGCTTTACATCAGATGTGTAACAGTGCTTGCCAGGCGTGATTCAGTTCAAGATGATTCCTGGTTGCAGAAGATGTTCTGGAATTTTAGTTAGTCTTTTACAAACCTGTTTCTCTTGGTATGAAATCCTGTCAAAAATGTGTAAATGCTAAAACCCCATTATTTAAAACAACAAACTTATTTAAAATTTAGGATTCTCTATCGATTATATAATTACTAAAGAATGATAACAGGAATAAATGCAATGATTGCAAAAAATTCTTTACTTGTTAGATATTCATCAAGCCATAGTGAAGACACAGTAATTGCTCTACAGCACATGGTCAAATACCAGTTTATTACATTACTTATAGGGTGTTAAAATTAATCATTAATTAATCAGCATGCATTTCATTTTAAATAAATGTAAATGTATATAAAGATTTTTTGGCTAATAAAGTGACACACTATAATTCAATTCAATTCAATTCAATTCAATTCAATTTTATTTGTATAGCGCCAAATCACAATACAAATCATCTCAAGGCACTTTACAAAAACTAAAACTAAAAACCCAACAATTCCCTTATGAGCAAGCACTTGGCGACAGTGGAGAGGAAAAAACTCCCTTTAACGGAAGAAAAAAAACCTCCAGCAGAACCGGGCTCAGTTTGGGCGGCCATCTGCCACTATACTAAGCCATTATAAGATGCTCAGAAAAACAATCATTAGGCTCTGTTAAAATTGAAATGGGATGTTCGTCATTACTATGATTGAAATAATTACAATAATTATACCCTACATTTCTTTTGATTTGTTTTTTGAATTTCCATACAAATCTTCATCAACATTGATTATGGGTGGACACAAAATCCATCTGGTTTACTACTAAGCAGAAAGGACAGGCATCAGGCATCTAATAGCTTGTTGCATAGTCAGCACACAAAACTGGGCATAAGTCTGTATCGCTGCCCTTGCACAGAACAAGACATAGCCAAAAATAAACATGGTCAGGAGGATACAGCTAGCTGATGCTATTAAAAGCACTGTGCAGAAGCGTGGATCTTTCAAAAAGTAGATTCTCAAAGATGGAAGATTTTGCAATGCATTTAATGAAAATAAAGTGTACAGCAGCTGAATGTGCTCCGATAGATACAGAATGGTAAAAGGCATGTAGTGGACAAAGCAAAGTGTCTTGAAATGTACTGAATCAGTAAGTAGCATATAGTAAAAAAGATGGTTTAGTAGCTCGGTAATGAATATTTTCTACCAATTAAAAATAGCCTATGCTTTCATCCACAATGTCTTCTTTCTCAGATTCAAACAACAGCTCTTCACTTCATTTGAAAGCACATGCATATTAACATTACAGTAAAACAATACTCAGTGATCCTGAATCAGCCAAATTAAATTATATATATTAGCACTTTTTAGCATCATAGCAAAGTATAAAAAAATAACAATCACTATGTAAGATTTTTTTTATACTACTTCAAAAAGTTATAAATTTCCATCCTTGAACAATATGAATATATCTGCCACAGTCAGTAGAAGTACTGACATTAACTAATTTTCCAGGAAGTTTACTTGAAAGTATTTACCTACAAACCCAAGCTGGAGAACACTGTTAAATACAATAGTTTGTCATCTAATTGTGTCTGTGCTTGGTGCTGCATTGTATGCTGCACAGCCCCCCTAAATCCTAAATAAAGATACTACTATTTTATGTCAGTTTACTCACAGGAAGTGTAATATAGGTCTTATTGACCTCAGCATTAATGTTCTCAAATGTGCCAACAAGGATTATCACTTCACTACTCTCTTATATATATATTTGGGTTTTAATAAAGTCAGGAAAAATAGCCAAGAGAAAATAAAAAGAAAGACATTTTTGCTTAGTATAAATGTTCTTATAACCCGTGTTATTATTGCAGTCATAGATTGCATCTCTGTATTGTTGCAGCAGTTTCTTTGATTTACCTTTTGAAAATAAATGCTTCTGGGAAAAGTCACCCTTTTCCAGAGAAAAGAGACAATTCAGAAAGCCCTTGATGACTCTGTTAGCTCACACCTCACCTCGGTTTCCATGGCAACTGGTACACCCTGACCTCGTGTAAATAAATGCACTGCAGGAATATTCAGCCTCATGCTTTGAAACAAACTTTTACTTGACAGAGAATGGCCTGGTGTGCCGGTCAAGTAAGGCTTTATATTTACATAATAATACACAATTGTAACATCGACTGTTTATATTTTAACCTCATTAAATACAAGAGTTAATATTTTAAATTGTTGAGAATAAAATAACAGTTCAACTTCTTCCACAGTATTACAGTATTATAATGTGTGCATATACTGCTGCTTTTGTTTTGTCAGACTTTTCCACTTTTTTTAGCAAAGGAGTGAGCATGGGTTGATCTCCACTTGAGGAGTTGATATGAGGCTGCACGGATAATTACACACGTGGACAAAAGTGTTGGTACTCTTCCATTAAAGAAAGAAAAACCAAAAGCAATGTCTAATTTTCATTAGTTTATTTTCACTATATGTCACTACATTTTTATTTATTATTGCTTTAGTCAGTTTCAAATTATTTCAGTGACCATTGTGGGTTTTTCTTTCTTTAATGGAAGGGTACCAGCAATTTTGTCCACATGTGTAAATAAATGTAGTTAATGCTAATTAATCTTGTTGAAGATCCTTTGCAGCAATAAAGAAAATAGAAAATCCCACAGAAAGCTTATTTCTCTATTACAATAAATAATATTTTTGTTAGGCAGCATGATTTGTGAGGGGACTGAAAACACATCACATACATATGTGTGTTACTTGAAATTGCTTAAATATTTTTAAACTCCAGTGGGGTAACTAGTTAATATATAAATGCTGTAAATTACATCGATTACATTAAAAGTATGACTTTGTAATAAAGAAATGAGAAAACTTAATTCATGATCAGATTTTTATTCCTTGTCTCTTCTGTCGCATCAGATATATCGGTGAGTCTGTTGTCACTAGTAGTGACTGCCTGTGGCTTGGCACTATTTGGGGTCTCCCTCTTTGTATCCTGGAAGCTCTGCTGGATACCATGGAGGGAGCGTGGGCCCTCTCCCACCACCAAAGAGGCCCATGTGCACCTCAATCCCACCATAAGTCCTCTGCCCTCGCAACCCACACCCAGACAGCCAGTCTACACAGCTGTGGACCCACCAATACACAACCGCCGTGAGTCCTCACACTGCTCCATTGCCAGACAGCCCACTCCTGTGGCATCCATTGTATCAGTGGAGGCTCCGGTGACTCCTGTTTCACCACCACCTGTCATGGCCACACCTGAGGCAGCTATGAAGATCAGTCACACATCTCCAGATATCCCACTGGATGCCAAGAGTAAAAGCCAGGAAAATGGGGTTCACACTAACCCTCGTATGCAGAGACAGACCACTGAACCTCACCCATCTGGTCGCTCAATGTCTGAAATTGGGTCAGTATAATAGTTTTGCTGTTTTATCTGATTTCATCAGATCTACTAGATTTTGTAACTCCTTCCTTTCATATATTATTTTCATTGTTGTTTGACCTGATCATTGCTGTTATGGTGGATCTAAATACTACTTGACAACAAAAATGATTCTGCATAACCTTGTACAACATTTTCTTTTGTCCCATGACACCATTTTTCATACTCTTGGTTTTTAAAATATTTGTTTATGGAAAGCACATGGTGTTTCATTTTATGGAAATAATATGGTTATGGCAACTAGTTAATGTATTCCACAGAATATTAGATTAAAATTAGGTAACTAAAATGCTTGGTTAAAGAGATGGTTAAAGCTAGCCAAGATATTTAGCTTAGGTTACAAATAATTCACAAATAAATGTCAGTGGCAATCCATCTCCACAAACTCCACATGCTTATTTGCTGCCAGGCTGCTGTAGGGCATACTACGTTCTGCATTGGCACTGGATGTTAATATGAATGTGGATGTAATTCCTAGGATGCTGGGCTGATGTTATCTGTTGATGTTCTATGATGTTGCTGGCATTCTCCACAGACAAGGGTCCATTCGCAGACATATGAACCTGTCAAACCCTGACTTCAATGTGGCCCAGTTCCAAAGGCAGGACTCCCTGACAGGGATGGGGCTGAGCCTTGGGCGCCTCAAACCTGAGCTCTACAAACAGCGCTCCCTTGAGGGGGATGAAGGCGGTCGCCGAGGAGGAGGCTGTGGACGCCTTCACTTCATCCTCAAATTTGACTGTGATCTGGAACAGTTAATAGTTAAGATCCACAAAGCGGAGGACCTCCCAGCTAAGGACTTTTCTGGTACCTCTGACCCTTATGTTAAGATCTACCTGCTACCAGATCGTAAGACCAAGCACCAGACTAAGGTGCATCGCAAGACACTGAACCCTGTGTTTGATGAGGTCTTCCTTTTTCCTGTGGCATATTCTGAGCTTCCCACACGTAAGCTGCACTTCAGTGTCTATGACTTTGACCGCTTTTCACGCCATGACATTATTGGCCAAGTGGTTGTGGACAACTTCCTGGACCTGGCAGATTTCCCCAGGGAGACAAAACTCTGCCGGGACATTCAGTATGTCTCCTCGGTGAGTCAACACTTCAACTCAAAACTATGTTCATGTATTATAGACCTGCCATGTTATATTTAACTGTCAATGTTACCACCAAAAGAAAGACACATTTTGTAGAGTATGACAGATTAGCTGAAACCTTACTGACAACTACATATTTGATCCATATTTGAGTACTTTTTTCAACACATTCTGCATCTCAGTGAGGATATTAAGTATAAAATCCAGTTGACTGCTTTTTGAAACACACTGAGTTGTCTGCTCTGAATAAACGTTAGAATTAGTTGGTAGATAAGGTGAATAGGTCTCACTTTGAAAAAGAGGATTTCTGTTAATGGCTTTGCTCAGTCTCTCCCTGATGATTAGTTAGTTACTAGAGCTCCTATTTGAACTACTTTCAATGCTTTCTGCTGTGATCACTCATTTTTTAAATATACTGTTTATAAATTAAATCCATGGTGAGACGGCCTAAGGTCAACAGGAATTAAAGCTCCTTGTCACGGTACCTAACTGAGAATGTGCTTGTGTACTTGTGCACATTAATCTTTGTGAGGACTGGTTTGAGTTTTACACTGAAGTGACCATTTTTGCAAAATCAGGATCCTATGTATATACAAATATAATAACGTGAACAGCATGTGTGTGTGAGAGAGAGATAGAGACTTAAGCATAAGAGCTGTACTTTAGTATGTCATTACTGTCACTCTTAACAGTTCATAAATGTCAGTTTTTTTCTGTTAATGACAAGACTATACAGCTGAAAGATAGCTGACACGACTATTGTATCATGGACAATGCAAGAAAATATGTATGAGTATTTGTTTCCAGTGATTGCTTCTGTGACAGAAAGCTCATCGTGTGAGCACAACTAGCTGTAATGTGCAATTGATCCCATTCCTCATGGCATGCTTAACTGCCATTAATAAGACTCCTTGCCATTAATTCTTGCAAACAATTCATTTAGTCCCAGGGAAGTCAGTGGAGCAAGATCAATGAGACAGAGCTGCTTAATGGAAAAAGTGTGTGTGTGTTTTTCTTTTACAACACAAGTAAATTTTCACTACTCCAAACCTTGGCTATATTTGTTATGATAACATTTTACGTGCCAAATTAATTGCTCAGATATTGGTGGAAAAATGGTAGCAGTGATAGCAATAAATCCAGTGGGGTAACAACCACAGACATCCAGTCTGTAAACCATGATATTTTACCCTTTTTACTCACTTTTGTTTTCTCTTCATGCAGGGCTCGTTTACAACCTGTCTAACTGTTAAGACCAATAGAAGCTGTGTTAAAACTCCAGTTGTAATGTGGGGGCAGACTTCAGTAAAAGCATTGCAGCATGGGGAGAATAAGACTGAACAGCTGGATGTATGATGCATCTGTGTGTCTGTCTCCTGTGTATCTAATACGCAAAGCATCCTGTGCCTGTGTTGATGACCAAGCTTGTCTCCTGCAGCACAGCATATGCAAATGTCTTGTCTGCAATGCAGCCATTTCAATTTAATGAGCTTTGTGCCTTAGTAACCTGAATGTGTGTGCCTTACTGGTCCACCTGCCAATCTAGGATAAATATAGCCATTGTAGTAAGATTTTCTCAAACTGAGCCTCAACCATGTTGCCATAGTCCGATCATACTGAAAATGCTTTTCATGCATGGAAATTTTATGGGGTTGAAATGTGCACTACCTGAAAGTCTGGATTATACTTTTGTATGTATGCTTGACTACACACCTTACAATGTATTATAATAAAGGTGGTAGGTCAAATTCACATTTCCCAATCGTAAGGGAAACTCTTCTAATGGACCTAGAAAAATTACATATAAGGTAACCAACCAATAGTAGACAGCTGTAAGGCAACCACTTAAAATGACAGGTTCCTGACAAGAAGTGAAGAGATGCAAGCATGGTCTGTCAGCTAATTGTAGCTAATTGCAAAGAACCAGATAACTAAGCAGAAATACAATAGTTCCGGTTTTGCTGTTTGGCAATGCCAGACTGTTATAAGGAATAACAGCAGTGTTCAGTGTACTCTCTTGTGTGCACTGACATTTTCAAAATAATTTTTCTTGATTATCTTCCTGTATTTGTGCATACAATCTTACTACTGTCTTTGACAAGGATATATAATTTAGTAGTATGCTAGTGACTGCAGTAGATATCAGCATGCTAGCCAGTGGTTTAATGCATAATTTCATATACAGTATGGTGTGCTGGAGACCATTAACAGCTTCCTACTCATGGCCTCTAAAAATACTGGTGGCCAGAAGCTTTCTACTTCCCTCTGTCCCTCTCCCTCCCACACACACATACACTATATATTTTAGGTACATTTGTAAAACCTGTGAATGCTGAAAGCAAGGGAACATTACATGAATCCCTCCAAAATTCATTATAGGCTTGCTCACACTAACTAAACTGAAATGTACAGTAGAATTAAAATAAATTCTAAGTACAGAAGAATATTCAGAGATGTTGATGTGTAGAGTGCATTCACTTGAAATATGACTGTGGCATTGATGGACACTACTACCTGTTACAATACAGTACACAGAGTTTTCATGTATTTTCATGAACCACTTAGATTAATTTATATGGATCTTTGAATATAACTCAAAGTATACAGAAAGTAAAATGAAAAAAATATGCTCATAACACAATGCCATTTAGGTACAATTGGACAATGATTTCTTATTAATTTCATGTACACTAGCCGCAAAATAGTATATAATACAGGATTTCAGTGTTCATACATGTCTCTTAGAAATTACTTAAATGTATATTTGCAAGAAAAACCTTAGGGTGAAGTTCAACAACGTAATACCAAGATTAAAAGAGACATATTAGATCATGGGTACCTGCTCAAATACAATCTAATTGACCTCTCATATGAGACAAAATAAGCATTGTGTGCAGGGGTCATCACGTGGAACTGCCAGTAAATTGACAAAGTCTATGCATATTTTAGTGTGTTTCTGCATTCAGAGTAACATACTGCTTGAGTTTCATACAGGACAATTACACATATGTACACTGGTAATTGCACTTAAGCTTAAGCCTACTAAGTCTTTGTAATACAAGCAATCAATAAAGCCAAGATTATATATAACAAAGGGCAAAGAATTTATCCAAAAGTAATAGCAATTCACAAATGTGTCATAAGCTTCTAGGCAGCATTTGCCCTGTACATCTTGACCTATTTCACACTGTCCGAATAGAAATTAAGGATCTAGATCTCACTTCTCAATTGGTCCTTGGGTGTCTAAGTCTATATTTGCAACAAATGAAAGTAATGGACAGCTAGTGAGCAAGGAGGAGCAGCTAATAAACCACAGAAAGATAGCTGTTTTGTCAGTTCAAAAGATAGAATGTTGATACTGACAAAAGTATTGATATCTTTGTGTAAACTTTCAGATTCTGGTTGATTAAATGCAGAAGCATCCACACTCCCACATAAAACACTGAGTATTAATCAATGTTAGCCTGCTATATTTTTATTTTTTTAACCTGTGATGTCCAGCTACTTGGCATACAGTACTGAGGATCTGGATGCCTTTCTGAGCCAACAAAGTTGCTTTTCCAAGAGGTGTTGATCTCTTGTTGAAGGGACACTTCACAAGAGTCAATCATTAGATCCTAACAACTATCCCGCAACTCTGGCCCCATTTACATAGTTCACCTACTTAGGGTAGGAGTGGAGTGAAACCAAACTGAAAGATAAATCTGAGTTTCCTACCAGCTTTTTCTCAAACTGAAGAAGCCACTTGGATTAGTGGTGAAACCATTTGACCTAAAAACTAGAAGTGCCATGACTCAGCCTTTAGATAACTTCACTTGGATGACTGAGAATCCTCACAGACGTGTGAATGTTTGTATGCATGTGTGAACATGTGCGCAGGCAAACTCCTGCCTGGTGAGAGTACAGCCCCTAGGGCAACCAGGACCCACTCACCAGACCCACCCACACCCAGGAAGTGAGGTTACCCAGCCCAGGTGACCCACCCCCAGCAGTGGGAGACAAAGCCCAGCAGCCCCGCACTTCCCCAGCCCACAGAACTCACACACAGCCTCTTCAGTGCAGCCGCCACAACCTCTTGGAGGCAACTGACCACCAACATCAGGACCCCAACACCAGCTCAGAGCAGCAAGGCTAAAACCCCCCACCCCCACTCTGCACTGCACTCATTATTGGGGACTAGAATGAATAGAATTCAGCCCATTGCTCTTTTGATGAAGCAGACATTCTCGCCAAGCTAATATGATCCAGAAGTATAATTATTAGGTTTATAATGTTAAGCTTCTTTTTTTGACTTGCAGTTTATGAGGATAGTTTTCTTTGCAATACCTAGTGCAGTAATGAGCACGTAAAATGTGATTGAACCAATGCCATATACCAATGTTGCTTAATTCGCCAACCACACAAAATGAAGGGGAGGCATGGATTGAGTGTCTTAACCAAGATAAGTGTTCACATAACCTATGCAAAAACATATGCATATGCATAGCTGCATAGCATGTATGTCAGTGTCAGAAATGTCACCTATGCAGTGCATACATACATTTGAATTACTAAGACCCATTCTAAATATCCTTTGTCCTGTGTAGTGCGTTCAGTGGTGGACTTTCTGTTATATGAGCTGTAAATTTGGGTTTTTAATTATTTTGAAGATCTGTACCATAAGCATATCTGATTCCAGAAGTTTTGATCTGAATTAATGGATAGATTTGCTTACCACTGAAGGTTGGGATAAGTTGGCTAAATTTTAATTTAGCTTGAGCAATAAATTTCTTATGTTGATCTCGACTTTCAGTTCTTAAGTCGAAACGTTTCAAGACCCATCCAGACGGCTTCCTCAGTTGTTGGTGGGTTTGAAGTGAAGTGGTATCTGATGTTTCCCAAAAATCTGTTTAAGCCTCACTGACACTCACTGAGCCTCAAGATCCACAGAGGAAAAACATGGTCATTCCCTGTGTAGCAGGTGTTTCAGAGAGGCTTAAATTGATTTTTGGGAAACATCAGATACTGGTTCACTTCAAACACACTGAGACAGACACTGGTTCACCCTAAAGACCGGACACCAAAACAAAAGAGGAGCAATGTAGTGTATGTATTCCAGTATAAGGAAGAATGCTCAGAATTTTACATTGGAGAAACCAAACAACCACTCAACAGGAAGATGGCCCAGCACAGGAGGAGCAGCTCCCCAGGACCACAGTCAGCTGTGCACCTCCATTTACAGGAAAATCAAATGTTTCCCAGGGAGGACACACTCTGCAGCCGGTTGGTGAATCAGAGGGGTCACATGAGCCCACTATTAGATCCCAACGACCCTCACCTGAGCTCACTCCTTTGGTTCACCTGACGAGCCTTTTCAGGCCAGGTGTGAAGTGAAACCAACCCAGGGGCGTGGGTCTAATGACTCTCACCTGATTTACATAGCTCAGCTAGTGAGCCTATGGGTCTAGGGGTGGTGTGAAACCAACCTGGGAGATATATTGGAGGTTCCAGTCCAGCTTTTTTCTTAGACTGAGGAAGCCGTCTGGATGGGTGGTGGAATGTTTCGACTTAAAAACTGAAAGTCCAGTTGCCATGACTCAGACTTTAGATAACTCCCTTGGACGACTGAGAATCTTCAGATTCAAATGTTGATATTCTAGGAATTTATTACTACTATTTCCATGCTTTAGACACCAGTGCATAGAGAGGAGATTTTGCAACCAAAAAAAATAAAAACAGTCAAGCCCATTTGTCATAATCACTATACAGATTCATTGGCTCCATTGACAGGAACAATGGGATTATTGTTAAATCATGATTGCCCATGGGATTGACCATATGGGTTGTCTCATTGCCAGATTAGTTTTTTTTTTTCTCAGCAACAGTAGCTGGTTGTAAATAGATGAAAGAAAGTGTGTTATTTTTATCAGTTTGAGAATGACAATAGCAATACAAACAAAAGCAATTGAATCCATTAGTATTAAGAGTGGCTTCTTTTTTCTTTGTTTGTTCATTTTGATTTATTGTTTTGGCTTTTAATGTGCTAGACCATACTTAGATCAAATATTTGTCAATTGTGAAATGTGCAAATGATGATATGATGAGACATGCAGTACAACATTCAACCTGCAGTATTAAATGCAATTTGTTGCCCAAGACTGAACATGAAACACAGTGTTAATCTTTCTCCTCCAACCTGTATCTTATGTGTGCACGAGAGTTGTCAGTTACTTCATAATGCAAATTAAAATTCCTTATGCCGCAGCCTTATTAAATACTCTAATTATAAGGATCCGTGTTAATATAAAAGGCAATATAGGTCTAAGGAGGGGAAATTTCCTGTTTTTTCCTGTCTTTCTTTCTCACACACACACATTAACAGAGAGAGATCACAGGTAAAAATGAGTGCCATATAACAGGATATGTTTTCTTAGCCATGCTGATAAATGCTAGAAAAAGATAGAAACACTGACTTAAAGTAAATGTGTGTGTGCTTGTGTGTGTGAGAGAGAGAATGTGTGAGAAAGGACATTGCTGCTTGCTAATGTTATCCAGGCCTGATTCAAAATTCCAACAAAATCACACCAACACACCAGCACATCAGCAAGAGGTTCTACTGTAAAAGTTGTCTTCACCAGATACATTTGTGTGCTTTCCTGGTTCTCACTACTTTTGAGTTTGAGTTATTTTAAGAGCAAGTGATAAGTGAGCTTCTGCCTTTCTGCAGCTGAACAGAAGTGTCCATGTCAGGTGAAATGTGCTTAGCTTTTATTAGAGCAATGTGAGAAGTATGTCTTGACAGAAACATCAACTCCCTTTCAGCTAATGTACAGCAAAGAAAAATAAAATTAATATTATTTAATTAGTTGTATTTATACATACATGTATTACCAAAATAGGTAGTTTAATCAAGACAAAACCTCTGGTGAAATAAATGTGTTTTGTGTTACCCTGCAGGATAACGTGGATCTTGGGGATCTGATGTTTTCACTCTGTTACTTGCCTACAGCAGGCAGATTGACCATTACCATGATAAAGGCTCGAAATCTCAAGGCTATGGATATCACTGGTGCATCTGGTACAGTGACTAAAAACTCATTTTTTGAATAGTATCACTGGTATCCTGAATGAAAATGAAAGTTTTACTCTAACTTTTCATAGATCCATACGTGAAGGTTTCACTAATGTGTGATGGTCGCAGATTGAAAAAGAGGAAGACATCTACAAAGAGGAACACTTTGAATCCAGTCTACAATGAGGCCATTGTCTTTGATGTCCCTCCAGAAAACATAGAGCAGATCAGCCTCTTGATTGCAGTGATGGACTATGACCGGTTAGAACTTTTACAGGATTTCATAAAAAGTGTTTAATTAAACCTCATGTGTTTAATTTTGCAGCAGGAACGAAAGATGAACTGTTGTAAAATGCACATTGTACTGCTGTTTGTGTCAGACAAATAGTTCGGTTTTTTTACCCTCAAGATGTATGTATTATTTTTGAAAGGCAGTATTTGTTGTCATCATGATTTTCTCTCTTCCTCCTGCATATATAGTGTTGGCCATAATGAGGTCATTGGTGTGTGTCGAGTTGGCACTGACGGAGATAGCCTCGGTCGACACCACTGGAGTGAAATGCTCACATGTCCTCGAAAACCTGTCGCCCACTGGCATCCTCTTATTGAGGTGAGGTGACTCTATGCTGATAAAGGTGAATGACCAGGTTTTTCAACATGAACGTATTTTGGGTTTTTGGTAAGTGTCATTTGCAAGTAACAGTGTCATAGATAAGGTGTTTGATTCTGGCACTGATCCGCAGACAGTAACAGGCTGAATCTAGTGAAAGATGGACTTTTAATTTTTCAGTGCAATAAACTATTTCAATCAGGAATAAACATATAATTCTAATTTAATTTGATTTTAGTTTTTATAGGCAGTTTGATATAAATAACCAATGGCAATGTACATGTGAACAGAATATTACTAGAGAATATTATTAGATAAACCGTTATTTAGCTTTCTGGTGTAAATATATAATTGCAGAAGTACTAGAAAGTGGATTCAGTAAATGCATACAGTATATAATAGCATACCACCAGCATTTTAAGTATATTCCATTGTAACATTTGCAGTAAAGGAAAAAGACGATTACCAGAGGGAAATAAACTGATTCCTGACATTTTATGAAAAACAAAAATCGGAAACACAAAAGATTTTGTAAAGGCAAAGGCAAATTTATTTGTATAGCACCTTTCATACACTACGCAATTCAAAGTGCTTTAGAAAAAATAACATTGTTTTGCCACATGAGAGTAAGGTGAACTGAAGTGAAGAAAAGCCACAGTGGTGTAGAACTTATAAAGGTAACATATAAAGGTATTTGGTTAGCAATAATGGGAGCATGGCTGTAAGGCATTGAAGACTGAAGTAAAAAGTAAAAAGGAAGGAGGTCATCTACAGGTAGCCTGGAATGAAAAACCTTTTATATCTGATTTAATAATCTTCAGTGAAAGATAAGGTACAGTGGTTCACCCCAAAACATGCACATAGATTGATGATGTTTCTCTGGAAGTCATACCTGAATCTGATTATGGAAACACCTGCTCTGGAGCAGATTAGATCTTCTGCCAAATGTACCATGGCAATGCACAGTATATGGTGTGAAACTGCATAACTACAGTTTTTAGACAAAAAGCAGGTTTAAACTTGAAGTTCTCTTACTGATTTACTAGCATCAGAGGTCTACAGGACAAGCGCCTTGTCTTTGAGTGTGTGTCATTTCATGTGGTCTTTTTCCACTTTTCCTTCTTAGGAAAAGTAGAAAGGGAGACAAAGTTAGGCAAAGCGCTGAAGTCAACCCCAGATGTTGCTCAGAATGAAAGCCACTTTGTTCCATGTTGGCAGTTCATGTCAGTTGGCAGTATTTAATATGTGGTGAATAAAATAAATGCAATTGGACAAATATCTACCCATCAGTTTTACAGGGAATTGCAGAAAATAGAGAGCAGATGAGGTACAGAGCTAGACAAACTATGGAACTGCTATCCTGACAGCTGAGAAGAGGAAGTAATGCTGGGAAGTTGAGATGTTATCTCTGACTTGTGCACTCAGCCTGGAAGAATGTGTTTATTGCATGTATTTGCCTGCACATCAAAGGTCTGAACCTAAAAACAGACAGTGTGCAGTGAAAACAGGCATTTGAGCTGGTTATGTTTCTTTTGGGTGTATTAGGGTATGTACAGTAGTACTTTTATATCTTCACTGGAGACTCAAGAAAACGTTAATAATTTAATTCTTCCAAATTAATTTCGGCCAGTGTTGTTCTGTCTTTACAAGCCTTCCTCTTTATTCCAGTCCCAAAAAGTACTGCAGTCCTAGCAGGTCTACTTAAATGTTTATGAAAGCTTTTATAAAAATTGACCTCACCAACATTAAAAATGAAATGGATATTTACTGCCTGTTTTACTACCCAATTCATAACTCTGTACCATCGTTTAGACCAGTAGTTCCCAAAGTCTTTCTGCAGGGTCCCCCTTTTTAATTAAACCCCTCCAAAAAAATATAAATAACATGTGGCGTCTTTATTTGGTTACCCACTGCTATACTGGTGAAACCAAGGGTGGTATACAGCATGTCTCATCATATTTTCTTTTCTTTGCTTTGGAGGCTGTACTTTGGAGTTAATGAAGACTCTGCTGTAACATTATGTTTAGTTGGGAGCCCTCTCACAAACTTGTACCTTCACACTGCCAGTAGGAACAGTGAAGTAATGTAGGCTGGCTGGCGGTTGCTATAGCGATGCTACTTCAGCACCACAGAAAATTTTCACTTTTCACTTTGATTCATCAAGGTCTCTGAATTTTCTTAATTACATATAAGCAGACTGGGCTCATGTGTCAGTCATGCCTAAAACTGTTTTTAAAACTTTACATTATCATTAACTTTTAAAAATGCCAGTTGCTGGTGCTGCATTGGCTTAGTATTTAGTGAATCAATCAAAGCGTATGTCACTCATGGTTCCTATTGTACTGGAAAGTATCTACTACTAAGTTGAGTAAAAAGTCTCTAAAGCAACATTATAAGAACTATTATATTGTTCCGTTCCTGTGGTTCCAAAGGAAGCATCTCATGTTATACTATCAGTACACAAGCATAGCTCGCATCCTCCTGCAATGGTGCCGCATCCCTTAGGGCTCACACCCCCCACTGTAGGAACCTCTGTTTTATACATTAGAAGATGAAAATTATTTAAATGAATAATTTAGATGGTTCTGATTTTGACTGTACACTATTTTTCTGCATTTGTGAGGGAATTGTTTTTTTAATTTTTTTTACATAGGCTATATATGGTGCAACTTATTGTTTCTGCTTTACTCTTTTTTTGCAGTACCAGGGGAGCACTAGCCAGGGAGGGTCCTGTAATTCTCTGAAGACGCCTCCCTCTCCATAGTCTTGAGCAACAGCTCACCTACAGTAACAGCACCAATTGGCCCAAAGCATTGGCTGTACCTTTGGACAGTGGAGCCGCTGAGAGCACACATATGGTTCTAAAAGAAGAAAGCAGACATTCATAAATTACTATGGAAAAAAGAGAAAGAAACTGTTTGAGGTTAGCTCAGCTGGATCATTTGCATGTTGAATGACTGCAAGATGTATGTTCTCTTTTCTATAATGTTCAGTAAGAAAAACAGCAGGCATATGCAGACATTTTAAGTCTGTGCTATTCCTGAGTTTATACATTAGTTCATGTTTTTTACATAGTCTTGTTACTTGTTTCTTTTAATGAGCTGAATCTGTATTTGCAAAACCTACTTACAACCAGTCAAACTGCCGTACTCTTTTATAATTTGGTGGTGAATTGGTGCATGAGGTCATGGTTTCGTGGGACATCTTCTCCTTGTTTGCAGGGGTGCTCCGATCAGGGTTTTTGGGGCCGATCACTGAAATCAGTATCGCCGATACCGATAGCGATACCGATACTAATCATTCAATTCAATTCAATTCAGTTTTATTTGTATAGCACCAAATCACAATACAAATCATCTCAAGGCACTTCACAAAAACTAAAACTAAAAACCCAACCCATCCCTTATGAGCAAGTACTTGGCGACAGTGGAGAGGAAAAACTCCCTTTAACGGAAGAAAAAAACCTCCAGCAGAACCGGGCTCAGTTTGGGCAGCCATCTGCCCCAACCGGTTGGGGTGAGTGGATAGAGCAGAGAGAAAAGAACAGAAACAATAAACAACAAATAGACACTGCAGGTTGGTGGGACCAGTAACTGCACATCAGCGATATACAGCCCCAGGACCAGGGACACCTGTAGAAGGTACAGACAGAACAGAGAGAGAGGGAGAGAGCACAAACTAGGGGAGAGAGAGAGCACAAGGTTAGCATGGACTAGTTTTTCTGCATCATTTTGAGACAGGATGTTCCTAATTTTGGAAATGTTGCGCAGGTGAAAGAATGCAGTTCTAGAGATTTGTTTTATGTGTGAGTTAAAGGACATGTTCTGGTCAAAAATAACTCCAAGGTTTTTTATAGTAGTGCTGGAGGCCAGGTGCTGGAGGCCAGGGCTATGCCATCTAGAGTAGCTATAATTTTAGAAAAGTTATTTCTGAGATTTTTTGGCCCAAATATAATGACTTCTGTTTTCTCTGAGTTTAAAAGTAGAAATTTACTGGTCATCCAGGCCTTTATGTCAGTTAGACAGGCTTGAAGTCTCATAACTGGTTTGTGTTAACAGGTTTAATAGATGGATACAACTGAGTGTCATCTGCATACCAGTGATAATTAATAGAGTGCTTCCTAATGACATATCCTAAAGGAAGCATGTACAGGGTGAACAGAATCGGTCCTAGCACAGAGCCTTGTGGAACTCCATAACTAGCTTTTGTTCGAGTGGAAGGTTCATCATGGACATGAACAAACTGGAATCTGTCCGATAAATATGATTGGAACCATTTTAACGCTGTTCCTCTGATACCAGTCACATGCTCCAGTCTCTGTAATAAGATGTTGTGGTCAATGGTGTTGAATGCAGCACTAAGGTCTAGGAGGACAAGTATAGAAACAAGTCCATTATCTGAGGCTAAGAGAAGATCGTTGGTGACTTTTAACAGTGCTGTTTCTGTACTATGATGTGCTCTAAATCCTGATTGAAAATCTTCAAATTGTTCATTCCTGTGTAAGTGGTCTGATAGCTGCTTAGCAACAGCTTTTTCTAGGATTTTAGAAATAAATGGCAGGTTGGATATTGGTCTATAATTAGCCAAGACTCCTGGATCAAGACTAGGCTTTTTGAGTAAAGGTTTGATTACTGCAGTCTTAAAGGCCTGTGGTACGTAGCCTGATACTACAGATAAATTTACCAAGTCTAATAAAGATGAGCTGTTTAATGGCAGGGTGTCATGTGGTGTCAATTTGAACTTGAAGCTTGCTTAACACTTAACACTTAAGCATAATTAAATTAAGAGATTAGAAACTATCATGACGCTTTTATTTGCCAGAATATGCAATATTATACTGTCCAGACTCAGCTTAGTTGAACAATGAATGTACCTTCCTGTACAAAAATTAACAATAAAAAATATTGTAAAATAAAATATCAATATGTGAATAATCTGCAATGCTCAAGGCTACCTTTAGTGAACTTCAACAAAATAGCTTCATTGGCCTGCTTTAGAATAAAATCTAAATGTGTTCAACAATCAAACAAACCAAGAACTATATATGTATGAGATAAAATATGAGCATTTCTGCATTTTTAGCTGTTAGCGTGTTCCTCTTATTATTATTATTATAGGCTGAAAATGATTCCGATTCCGATAGTATGCAAATTGGCCGATGCTGATCAGGTCGCCAATTGATTTGGAGCACCCCTACTTGTTAGTTTCTGTTTCTGTTTTGGGAATATGATGTGTTTTTCTGTCAGACAATGTGTAGTGATGGTTCATTTCTAGACAAATTATCTGTAAGTAAAATATCTTAAATGTCAATAAATATTATCCTATAAAAGACATTATTGATCTTTGCCTGTTTTATTATGTGCAATACAATAAAGTTTTATATATATTTATAATGTATTTATCTGTTGAAATATTAGTTCTCAGACTTCTCCAAAACTAAAAAAATAAGTGAAATAATAAATTAACAATAAATTAAATAAAAAAGAATTAGAATGCAATTATATCCTGGATCACTGATTACTTGACAGACAGGCCACAATTCGGACGACTGGGTGGTGTCCTGTCTGATGTGGTGAGTGGTGCAGGAGCCCCACAGGGCACTGTGCTTTCTCCCTTCCTGCTCACCTTGTAAGGCAAGGCAAGGCAAGTTTATTTATATAGAACAACTCATACACAGAGCAATTCAAAGTGCTTTACAGAAATAAAAGACAAGTTAAAAATACATAAGCAAGAATCAAAATGAGAAGCAGCAAAGAGTGACTCACAGAACCTCCCTCAGGGAACCCATAATCATTTATCCATGTTTGTAGGCATGCCACCGCTTTGTCACCATATTTGCCCCTTATAATATCGACTATCGGACCACCCTGACCCTTATTTGTGGGTTCCCTACTTTCAGTTTGTCCCATCCCTGGTGGACTAAAAGTACCTCAACACAGACTATCTGTGGAGACGAAGAGTCCCCGACTCTTACGTATAGGATCAAGTAGACTACAGCTGGAGGTTCCGAAACCCCTTATTTAAGTCTACGGCTGTTTAGACCCGTATTCTAAGGATAACACTAAAGCGCCTAGGTTCCTAACAACTGAGTCCCTGACCCAATTGGCTTTAGATCGAAGGTTCCTAATCAACTTAGAGTACTGACCGTGAGTCCGATTGTCCCCCCAACAGGACAAAAGTAGTGACACAAAACAGGTTTTTTTTGTTTTGTTTTTTTATTAAATTAATATTAAAGGAAACTGAGATAAATCACTTTGGATACAACACTGTCAGTTGTCATATGTTATATGCCACATTAAAAAGAAAGGTTTTTAGCTTGGACTTAAACATTGCCAGAGATGAGGCTTGTCTGACATCATCAGGAAGGCTATTCCAGGTTTTAGCTGCATATAACTGAAACGCTGCTTCTCCCTGTTTAGTCCTGACTCTGGGCATGAGCAGAAGGCCTGTCCCTGATGTTCTCAGAGGTCGAGATGGTTCATATGGCATCAACATGTCAGAGATGTAATGTGGTGCTGAGCCATGAAGAGACTTATACACAAGCAGTGCTGTTTTAAAGTCAATTCTCTGAGAGACAGGAAGCCAGTGCAGAGATCTGAGAACAGGAGTAATGTGGTTGTACTTCCTGGTTATAGGCAGCTCTGAATGTACTGTAGCTGCCTTACAGCTCGTTTTGAGAGCCCTGTGAACAGGCCGTTATAGTTATCTAACCTGCTAGAGATAAATGCATGGATGAGTCTTTCCAAGTCTGGTTTAGACATGATCCCTTTGATTCTGGCAATGTTTTTGAGATGATAAAATGCTGACGATGTTATCGATTTAATGTGCCTGTTAAAGTTCAAGTCTGAGTCCATAATTACCCCTAGATTTCTAACTTAATAGGAAGATTAAGAAAGAGACTCGAGGTGACTGCTGACACTTTCTCTTTGTTTCTGTGGCCCAAGGATGATTATTTCAGTCTTGTCATTGTTTATTTGGAGAGAGTTGTTTTGCATCCACAGAGTGATCTGTTCAATACAGCGGCACAGTGAATCGACTGGTCCATATTCACCAGCTGTGAGTGAAATGTAAATCTGAGTGTCATCTGCATAGTTATGGTAGGACACATTATTGCTGCGTATTAACTGGCCTAAAGGAAACATGTAAAGATTGAACAAAAGGGGTCCTAATGGACCCCTGGGAGACCCCACATGTCAACACCATTTGGTCTGAGACACAGTTACCAACTTCAAGGAAATACTTCCTGTCTTCAAGATAGGACTTAAACCATTTAAGGGCAGTACCAGAGATGTCTATCCAGTCATCTAACCTTTGTAACAGGATCACATGGTCCGCTGTGTCAAAAGCAGCACTTAGATCCAGCAGAACTAAGACAGAGACTCTGCCAGCGTTGGTGTTCAGACGAATGTCAAATTGTCACCTTGATGAGTGCAGTTTCACTGCTGTGATGGGGCCTAAAACCTGACTGAAAATCATCAAAGCAGTTGTTTAGCATGAGGAAGTCAGTAAGTTGTTGGTAAACAACTTCTTTAAGGATTTTGCATAAACCGGCAGGTTTGATATGGGTTGGTAGTTGTTCAGTACCATAGCATCAAGACTGCTCTTCTTCAGGATAGGCTTGATGATGGCAATTTTCAAGGCCCTTGGAAATGTTCCAGACTGTAATTCAATTCAATTTCAATTTCAATTTTATTTGTATAGCGCCAAATCACAATACAAATCATCTCAAGGCACTTTACAAAAACTAAAACTAAAAACCCAACAATTCCCTTATGAGCAAGCACTTGGCGACTGTGGAGAAGAAAAAACTCCCTTTAACGGAAGAAAAAAACCTCCAGCAGAACCGGGCTCAGTTTGGGCGGCCATCTGCCTCGACCGGTTGGGGTGAGTGGATAGAGCAGAGAGAAAAGAACAGCAACAATAAACAACAAATAGACACTGCAAGTTGGTGGGGCCAGTAACTGCACATCAGCGATAAACAGCTCCAGGACCAGGGACACCTGCAGAAGGTACAGAGAGAGAGAGAGAGAGAGAGAGGGAGGGAGAGAGCACAAACTAGGGGAGAGAGAGAGCACAAGGTTAATAACATTCAATGGTGGAATATACATGAGGTGGGAGAGAAGGGGGGGGGTTAGGGTAGGGGAGCTCAGTGCACCGATGGTCCTCGGGCAGTCTAGGCCTATAGCAGCATATCTAAGGGATGGTTCAGGGTTGCCTGAAGCCAGCCCTAACTATATGCTTTGTCAAAGAGGAAGGTTTTAAGTCTAGCCTTAAAAGTACAGAGTGTGTCTGCCTCCTGAACCCAGGCTGAGAGCTGGTTCCACAGGAGAGGAGCTTGATAGCTAAAGGCTCTGCCTCCCATTCTGCTTTTGAGAACTCTGGGAACCACAAGTAGGCCTGCACTCTGAGAGCGAAGTGGTCTATTGGGATAATATGGTACTATGAGGTCTTTAAGGTATGAAGGAGCTTGATCATGAAGGGATTTGTATGTGAGAAGAAGGATTTTAAATTCTATTCTGTATTTTACAGGGAGCCAATGAAGAGAAGCCAATATAGGAGAAATATGATCTCTCTTGCTAGTTCCTGTCAGGACTCTGGCTGCGGCATTCTGGATTAATTGGAGGCTTTTTATTAAGATATTAGGACATCCAGATAGTAATGAATTACAGTAATCTAGCCTTGAGGAAACAAATGCATGGACTAGTTTTTCTGCATCATTTTGAGACAGGATGTTCCTAATTTTGGAAATGTTGCGCAGGTGAAAGAATGCAGTTCTAGAAATTTGTTTTATGTGTGAGTTAAAGGACATGTCCTGGTCAAAAATAACTCCAAGGTTTTTTACAGTAGTGCTGGAGGCCAGGGCTATGCCATCTAGAGTAGCTATAATTTTAGAAAAGTTATTTCTGAGATTTTTAGGCCCAAATATAATGACTTCTGTTTTCTCTGAGTTTAAAAGTAAAAAGTTACTGGTCATCCAGGCCTTTATGTCAGTTAGACAGGCTTGAAGTCTGGTTAACTGGTTTGTGTTAACAGGTTTAATAGATAGATATAACTGAGTGTCATCCGCATAGCAGTGGTAATTAATAGAGTGCTTCCTAATGATATATCCTAAAGGAAGCATGTACAGGGTGAACAGAATCGGTCCTAGCACAGAACCTTGTGGAACTCCATAACTAACTTTTGTTCGTGTGGAAGGTTCATCATGGACATGAACAAACTGGAATCTGTCCGATAAATAGGATTGGAACCATTTTAACGCTGTTCCTCTGATACCAATCACATGCTCCAGTCTCTGTAATAAGATGTTGTGGTCAATGGTGTCGAATGCTGCACTAAGGTCTAGGAGGACAAGTATCGAAACAAGTCCATTATCTGAGGCTAAGAGAAGATCGTTGGTAACTTTCAACAGTGCTGTTTCTGTACTATGATGTGCTCTAAATCCTGATTGGAAATCTTCAAATAGTTCATTCCTGTGTAAGTGGTCTGATAGCTGCTTAGCAACAGCTTTTTCTAGGATTTTAGAAATAAATGGCAGGTTGGATATTGGTCTATAATTAGCCAAGACTCCTGGATCAAGACTAGGCTTTTTGAGTAAAGGTTTGATTACTGCAGTCTTAAAGGCCTGTGGTACGTAGCCTGATACTAGAGATAAATTTACCAAGTCCAATAAAGATGAGTTCATTAATGGCAGGGTGCCTTTAAGCAGTCTAGTCGGGATGGGGTCCAAGAGACACGTTGATGATTTCGATGAAGCAACTACTGATGTAAATTCAGAGAGATCTATAGGAGAGAAGCAGTCTAAACATAACTGAGGTCCTACAGATGATTCAAGAGCTACTGTAGTAAAAGATTCATTTATTGCAGGTATAGGAAGCATCTGCTGAATTTTATCTCTAATAGTTGTGATTTTATTTGTAAAGAAACTCATAAATTCATCACTGCTGAGAGCTAAGGGAACACTGGGCTCAACGGAGCTGTGACTTTTTGTCAGCCTGGCTACAGTGCTGAAAAGAAACCTGGGATTGTTCTTATTTTCCTCTATTAGTGATGAATAGTATGCAGTTCTGGCTTTACGGAGAGCTTTTTTATATGTTAGTAGACTGTTTTTCCAGGCTAGAAAAATTTCCTCTAAGTTTGTGGAACGCCACTTCCTTTCCAGCCTTCGTGATGCCTGCTTTAAGGTACGAACATGTAAATTATACCATGGGGCTAGTCTTCTCTGAATCACTAACTTCTTTTTCAGAGGGGCTACAGAATCAAGCGTTTCACGCAGTGAGGTTACAGCGCTGTCAACAACATGATCAATTTGGTAGGGAGTAGGATTAAGGCAGCTGCCCTCCACTATGTTTATACTTGGCATAGATGCAAATAAAGATGGAATCATTTTCTTAAATTTATTAACAGCGTTGTCGGATAAACATCTGCTGTAGTGGAATTTTCTTCCAGACGCTGCATGATCCATCATTTTAAATTCGAAAGTTATTAAAGAATGATCTGACAAAACAGGATTTGGGGGAAAAATTATTAGATGTTCAATTTCGATGCCATAGGTCAGAACAAGATCAAGGGTGTGATTAAAACAGTGGGTGGGTTTATTAACGTTTTGAATGAAACCAATTGAATCTAATATAGAATTAAATGCAATGCTGAGGCTGTTATTTTCAACATCTACATGAATGTTAAAATCTCCCACTATAATGACTTTATCTGATCTAAGCACTAAATCAGACAGGAAGTCAGGGAATTCAGTTAAAAACTCTGAGTAAGGAACAGGTGGACGGTACAAAATGACAAGTAGAACTGGTTTTTGTGTTTTCCAGTTTGTATGTGAGAGACTAAGAGTGAGGCTCTCAAATGAGTTATAACTGTTCTGAGGATGAAAGTTTAATAATAAGTTTGACTGGAAGATTGCAGCTACTCCTCCACCTCGACCTGTGCTTCGAGGAGCATGATAATTTTTATGACTGAGGGGGGTTGATTCATTCAGACTGACATATTCATCCTGCTGTAACCAGGTTTCAGTAAGATAAAGTAGGTCAATTTGGTGATCAGTTATCAAATCATTTACTAACAAAGATTTAGATGAAAGGGACCTAATATTTAATAGTCCACATTTGACAGTTCTGTTTTTCTGTTCAATAAGTAAGTTAAGAGTGGTCTTAATTTTTATTAAGTTTTTATGAATAACTCCTCTTCTGTTAACTTCTGATTTGTTTGATTTATATGTTCGAGGGGCAGACACAGTCTCTATGTGGTTTGAAGGGGGCGGCGGCTCTAAGGAAACTGCAGAGAAGCGTTTTAGACTGAGTCTCTGCATCCCGGTCCCCACCCTGGATTGTCAGGCTTTAGGTCGGCTAAGAAACTCGGCCAAATTCCTAGAGATGAGAGCTGCACCATTCAAAGTGGGATGGATGCCATCTCTCGCTATCAGACCGGGTTTTCCCCAGAAAGTGGCCCAATTGTCTATGAAGCCCACATCGTTTGCTGGACACCACCTAGACAGGCAGCGACGGAACGACGACATGCGGCTAAACATGTCATCGCTGGTCAGATTGGGGAGGGGTCCAGAGAAAACTACGGAGTCCGACATTAATTTAGCAAAGTTACACACCGACTCAACATTAATTTTAGTGACCTCCGATTGGCGTAATCGGGTGTCATTGCTGCCGACGTGAATAACAATTTTCCCATATTTACGATTAGCCTTAGCCAGCAGCTTCAGATTTGACTCGATGTCGCCCGCTCTGGCCCCAGGAATACATTTGACTATGGTCGCTGGTGTCTCTAGCTTCACGTTCCTGACTATGGAATCGCCAATTATCAGAGTCGGTTTCTCAGCGGGTGTGTCGCTGAGCGGGGAAAATCTATTAGAAACATGAACAGGCAGGTGATGAGCCGTGGGCTTCTGCTTAGGAGTATGTTTCCTTCGGACCGTCACCCAGGCTAATTCTCCGGGCTGCTCCGGAGCTGCCCTTGGACCGCTAACAGACCCTGAGCTCGGTGGCTCCACACCAGCTAACGGGGCTAGGGTAGCTGGCTTTTGTTCGAAGGTGCGGAGCCGCGCTTCCAAATCAGTGATCCTCGCCTCCAAGGCTAACAGAACCTTACACTTAATACAGGTATCATTATCGCTAAAGGAGGCAGAGGAATAACTAAACATGTGGCACACCGAGCAGGAGAGAGAGAGAGAGGGAGAGGCCATGTTAGCAAGCTAACTAGCTAGCTAAGCTAACCGGTAGGCCAACAAGCGCTAAGTCAGGAAATAGCAACAAACACCGGTCAAAACAGAAAGGTACCTGACCAGCACCGGAATGCAGCAGCCAGTGAACCGTTCAAAGTCTAGCTGGTTCCCAGGTGTGCCAAACCACAGCTAGTCTGCCGCCAGTCTGCAGACGAACCACACAACACGACACGCCTGTAATGAGTTATTAACTAATTGAGTGAGTTGTGGTAACAAACTGCTTAGTACTGAGTTCAGAAATCTAGTGGGTAAAACATCAAGGCAACAGGTGGATGAACTCAGACTGGAGATCTCTTCAACTGTTATGTCATTTTCAGGTGTAAAGTGTGTCAGTTCTACCAAGTGTCTCCTGGATGGCTGCAGAGTTGGTATTTGCCTTGTGCAATTTATTGTTTGTTTAATACCCTGAATCTTGTCATTAAAAAATAATGCAAATTCATTACAGTTAGATGTTGAAGTTCCAGTGGCAATGGAGATGGAGAGTTTGTTAACCTGCTCACTGTAGCAAAGAGGACACGTGAGTTGTTACTACTGTTGTTGATTTCAGAAAAATACATTTCTCTCTTTCTAGGTAGAGTTTCATTGAACACACACAACATCTGCATATACATATTAGTGATGGGAATTCCAGCTCTTTTTAGAGAACCGGCTCTTTTGGTTCGGCTCACTAAAAAGAGCCGCTTCTTTCGGCTCCCAAGTGGCTCTTCAGATTTTTTGGCGCTTAAATTAATTTATTACCAGCAATAATGTAAAATTATGCACAATATGAATTACTAATGTAAAAAAACATGCACTATATGAAATGTTTATTATATAAATACACCTTTATTTATACACACTACAGAGTGAGAAAAAAATTAATTAGAAAGTGCAAAAACAAACGTTTGACTATTTACAAATGACCTTAAGCTGTTTTTGGTCATTTTTCAACTTCTCCATTGGTGTGTATTGCGGAATCCTCTAGCAGGTTGGAGTGGGTGATGTCACTGATGACATCATGCACTCTAGCTTTTGCACTTCAACTTTTTTGTCTCTTTTCTTCTCTTTTTCTGTTAATTTTCAGCTTTATGAACAATTTATATATTGACGTAGTAGAGATTCTTGTCTTCTTTCAGGTAATGCTATTCTCATTTTGATAGGACATACGGTTTTTACACCAGGTGGCCAAACTCACAGAGAGTGACTGCTCAATCTCTCATTCACTCCCGTTATAAAAGAGGTCCAGGAGTTCTGGTGAAAAACACAAATGAAGGCTGTTTTTAACTCACCAGCAATCGTTCATTTTTTGGAATATCTTCACAAAAAATAGAAAATGGATTTTCTCTTTATTTTTGGGATTGCTGTATAAACAGCAAGCCCAAGATATGTTCTTCGTTTTTTTGTTGAGGTCAAGCTATGCTCTTCATTTTTTCTCTTTATTATTATTGTTGGGATTGCTGTGCAAAGCAGCAATAATAATAAAGAGATATGTTCTTCGTTTTTTCTCTTTATTATTATTCCGCCGTTTTTCTGCACCATTCGACGTAGTAACGTCATTCAAACACCGTCGCATTCAGCTGTGGATCAGTCTCTTTGTTGAAGCCTCCTGGCACTGTTAGTGAAAGAATTATATTGATAGCCCTTATAGTTTTTCTGTAGTCCTCCATTTTGTGAGGTGAAGTTTTCTCAGTTTCTCCACTCAGCGTGTGTAAAGTGCTGTGTCACTCCCCCTCTCACTCTGGGCTTTGATCACCATAGCAAAAGCTCAACACAAAGCAGCTCATAAAGCAATAGGAGCACTGCAGCTCTCTGTGTTTGGTAATTAAGAATGACTGGCTGCATAATGTCAACTGCTGTCACACATAGGGACCATTCTCAGCTATTTGGCGCAAGTGACTCTGTGGCTGTTTTAAATGTACCCCCCACCCCCCTTCCCACTCTGGGCTTAGGTCACCATAGCAACAGCTCACAGAGTCATAGAAGAACAACAGCTGTCTGTGGTTGGCAATTAAGAATGACTGGCTGCCTAATGCTGTTTCACATGGGGATCATTCTCAGTTACACTTTTACATGTCAGCCATGGTGTCGTCTTCCAGCAGCCCATGTTTGGACTTTCACAATAAAAGTCTATTCATTTATAGGAAAATATTACATTTTCTGAAAAGTAAAGGGAATATTCAAAATAAAGTCCAGATTCTAGAAAAAGGTCCCATGAGTCTCCTGCAGCACCTTGTCCTTTCAAAATAAAAGCCCCGAAATAGCATTTTCTCGATAGAAAAGCCCTGAAACAGCAACTCAATATTAAAATTGACATTACCTATTGGCATACAGCTTCAGGTACCAAGTGAGGCCATTTTCCATGTCAGCCATGGTTTCTGACATAGTCAGACTTTCACAATAAAAGTCTAGCCATTTATAGGAGAATATTTCATTTTCTGTAAAGTAAAAAGAATATTCAAAATAAAGTCCAGATTCTTGTACAAGGTCGCCAAGAGTCTCCGACAGCACTTTGTCCTTTCAAAATAAAAGCCCCGAAATAGCATGTTCTCAATAGAAAAAGCACTGAAACAGCATCTCAATATTAAAATGGACGTTGCCTATTGGCATACAGCTTCAGGCACCAAGTGAGGCCATTTTCCATGTCAGCCATGGTTTCTGACATGGTCAGACTTTCACAATAAAAGTCTACAGTTATTTATAGGAAGATATTACATTTTTGTAAATTGTAAGGAATATTCAAAATAAAGTCCAGATTCTTGTACAAGGTCCCAAGAGTCTCCTGCAGCACTTTGTCCTTTCAAAATAAAAGCCCTGAAATAGCATTTTCTCAATAGAAAAGCCCTGAAACAGCAACTCAGTATTAAAACGGACGTTGGTTATTGGCATACAGCTTCAGGCACCAAGTGAGGCCATTTTCCATATCAGCCATGGTTTCTGACATGGTCAGACTTTCACAATAAAAATCCACAGTTATTCATAGGAAGATAATACATTTTTGTAAAGTATGAGGAATATTGAAAATTAAGTCCCGATTCTTTTGTGAGTTCCCATGAGTCTCCTGCAGCTCTTTGTCCTTTCAGAATAAAAGCCTTTTTATAGCATTTTCTCAAAATTAAAGCACCCTCACTACAGTTCGTATTTCTCGATTATCGCAACCGCGTTGGGCGATTCAAAACGTGCTTCGGCGACATGGTTTGCCTCGAGCTTTTCGTGGCAATCAGCAATCCCAACGCAATGTGCCATTATCTGACCTAATTTTCTCTGGGAAACCATGGTTGGGGATGTAATAATTTATCAAACATTTAATAACCGTTTTACTGTCTTCCCTTTTGGCGGGCCACGCTTCTGGCCACCCTGAATACGCATCCACACACATCAGTACGTACCTGTACCCTCGAACGGTGGTGCCCATATCTGTGAAATCAATTACAATCTCTCGTCCAGGCCTGTAACGAGTGGATACCTACCGATCTCTGGTTTCACTGTCGGTCTGGTGTTGTACTTGGTACAAATGTCACATTCCCTGACCAGCTCTTTAGCCATATCTTTGAGATATGGATGCCACCATTGCTCTAAGTTCTTCAACATTTGGGCTGTACCAACATGCCCCACCCCGTGAGCTTCCAAGAGGGCTGTCCTCCTGATTCTGGGAGGAAGTATGGGACGACCATCCGGCCCCCTCCACAATCCTTCTACCTCAGTAGCCCCTCTCTCTTTCCAAAGACTTCTCTCCTGGGGGGATGCCCCCTTTTGCAGTCTCTTGAGTTCCTCCAAATCAGGTTTTTTTTTGATCTCTTGTGTCACATCCAGCAGCATTAATTTAACTTGGTATTCCGCTGCTTCCTTGGCTGCTTGATCTGCAGCCTGATTTCCTTTTGCCGTAGGGCTGTTGGACTGATCGTGTCCCTTACACTTGATCACTGCCACAGCTAGCGGTTCCAACAGGGCATCTGCTAGTTCTCTCATCTCTTTCTCATGTTTGATGGGCTGATTAGACGCTGTTAGGAACCCTGCTCTAAGCCATTGTCCTAATTCAACATGTACAGCTCCTGTCACATATGCTGAGTCTGTGTAGATGTTCATCTTTTGGCCCTTGCCCAATTTCAGAGCTGCCACCACGGCCATCACTTCTGCCCTCTGTGCCGACTGTTGTCCTTGCAGCCTTTGTGCCAGCCTTACCTGCAACTCCCCTCCTGTGTCTTCCACAACCACATGAGCAGCCTTCAACCCCTTTCTCATCTCTGAAGCAGCAGCCATCCGTGTAGAGGTCACGCGCGTCCTGCAGTGGCGTGGCCTGCAGATCCGGGCACACTTTTTCCTCTTTCAGGACTTTTCCCTCGCACCTGTGGGCCTGTCCCATCCCAATCCTGTCTGCCATGTTAATACCTTCATGTGTATATGAGATATGTGGTTCCTCCAGAATCTTACTCAACCTTTGTTGTCTGAGGGAGGAGAGTGTGAATGTCTGGGAATTTACATAAGCCACCACACTGTGAGTGATGAGCACCCTGAGTGGGTGTCCCATGACAATGTGGGCTGTCTTCTGTAAGATCCTCGCCACTGCTGCAGCATGCTGTGTGCAGGCGTGATGTCTTCTTTCCATGGTGTCCAATGCAGTGCTTGTGTACATCAGCACTCTCCTGACTCCCCCTTGGCGTCCTTTACAGAAACATCCAAGAAGAAGGGCTGAGTATAATCAGTAATGGCCAGATCTGCGGCCGTTGCCAGAGCTTGCTTGAGGGAGATGAAGTTCCGTTCTGCCTCAGTTGTCCAAACGAGCGGTGCTGAAAGTTCCGCATGCCCTGTTCCTTGACTAGCTGTCGAAGTGGAGTGGTAAGGTTGGCATAGTCGGGAATGTAAGAGCGGCTGTAGCCCGTGAGCCCCAGAAAGGAGAGCATATCTTTGACCAGTACCGGCCGAGGGTGGTGCAGGATGGTAGACCTGTGAGCAGGTGATAATCCCGCCCCTTCGGCCCAAAAAGGCAACTTGTTTACGGCACACTTGTGGATTAGATTTGCTGACCTTAAAGCTCCTCTCGGCTAGATGACGCAGCACGGACTCCGTGGCCTGGAGACAGGTCGCGACGGAGATTGCAGCGAGCAGAAGGTCGTCAACATACTGGATTAAAGTGGTGCCTTCTGGCAAAGCGCAGGAATGTAGCACCTGTTTCAAAACCTGATTGAAAATACCGGGCGAGAGAGCAAAGCCCTGAGGGAGTCTGGTGTACCTGAGCTGGCGTCCCCGATAAGTGAAAGAGAAAATGTCACGACACTCCTCTGCCAACGGGAGGCAGAAGAAGGCATTGGCCAGATCAATACAAGAAAACCAAGTCTGGCTAGGATCCAGGTTAGCCAGAGCCACATATGGGTTGGGAACCGGAACGGTGGAAGTTACTAATATGTCATTGATGGCCTTAAGATCATGTGCCATACGGAACTTACCTGTACCCTTTTTCTCAACCGGTAGAATGGGTGTGTTCCACCGTGACGAGGAGGGTTCTAGCGCCCCAGCTCCTATTAGGCCTTCAATAGTATCCCTAATCCCCTCCTCTTCCTGAGGTTTATGTGGGTATTGGCGGATCCAAAGGGGAAGCCCCCCTTGGACCTGGAAGGTGACCGGGGCACAGTCCGTTAAGCCCACGTCCGTGGGAGACTGAGCCCATAAAAAGTCCGGCAGCTGAGATAGCATGTCTGCGGCTAGGTGATGGTCAGTGCATGCCATGTCATGGTACCTAGACACCTCCCTGTGTTCTAATATAGCAGGGTCTGTAGCTGTCAGCTGAATGCAAAAAGTTTTAATCTGGGGAGCGTACCAGACCTGCGGTATGGGGGTGGTCTGCCAGTCTTTGTGGGCCAACGCCCTCTTGAAGATACCCCCCAGTTCTTTAGCCTCATGGTTAGGGCGAGAGAAACATGTGGTGCACTGTCCTCACTCATGCAAAACCAATCTTGTTGGGCCGGGAGAAGCTGCACTCCCGCCACCACCCCCTCGGGGGCAACATAGATATACGATGCTCCAGGAGTCCCTCTCCACCTGTTCAAACGCCTCCTTGTTCCAATCGGTTTGGAGCTTATCATAGAAGAGGGTAACATGGAGAGGGTCCGGGGGAGGTATGTAGGGCTCGAGGAGCGAGATCCAGGGGCGCCAAGACTGATACGCAGACCATATTCCCTTGTGTCCCGGACTCTCCGGGCACAAATTAGCCCAGTAGATGTCGGCTACCTCATCCGCCAGCGGCTTCAACAAGCATTGTTTTCGTGTCCCGTCTAAATGTGTCCGACATGGTAGTCGCCGGCCATCTGGCAGAGTGACAGTAAGTCCCTCGGGGGCACTCAATATAGTGGCCCCAAGCTTAATCAATAAGTCCCGGCCGAGGAGGTTGACAGGAGTGCCAGGTGAATAAATGTAGGGGTGGCGTACCTGCTGGCTGCCCACTTGGGTGAGCAGAGGTCGAGTTACTGGCAGAGTCCGTTTCTCCCCCTAAAAACCCATGACGGTGGTCTTATGGTTCGACAAAGTGGAGGCAGGGGTGGTGTTGAGAGTAGAACATGTAGCCCCTGTGTCGACCAAAAACGACAGATTCGTATGGTTCACCTTCATGGACAGCAGTGGTTCTGCTGTGTTCGTTCCGCTGTCCAGATCTCTCGGTGGGATGTGTCATTCTTGTAAGAGTCCTCTCAACTGGATAGAGGACCCCAATCCATCACAGGCATATTGTGAGCCAGTGGCGGGCCACCCCTACCACGTTGCGGTTGCACTCCCTGCCGCCCTCGAGCTCGGCCCCGAGCCATACAGCCCCTGTATGGGCAGTCCTTAATCCAATGATCATTTCCGTTGCAGAGGAAACATAGGCCTGAGTCCCTACTAAGTGGGCCCCCACGACCACCGCGTCCTCTCCACCCACGGCCCCCCCCCCGGAGCTCCCCTGTATCCTCCCCTATTTCCTGGAGGTTGATAGTGCGGCTCCCAAGGAGGTATTGGGAACAGATCGGGAGTCTCCGGAGCATCCACGCCCCGCTGCCACATAACCTTCTTGGGCTCCTCGTTTTTATTTTTGTTCTTTTCGGCATTCACTTTCTGCCTTGCTTCTGCCAACTGGAGCTTCAGCAGCTGAGTCTGGAGCTCCTGATTTTGCTCCCCTTCCTTCAGCATCTGCTGCTGGACACGGGTGAGGTGATGCACCAAATGTCTCTCCCACACCACAGAATCAGCCCCCTGCAAATCTGGATTGTCAATCATAGCCGTTTTGACCTTTTCTGGGACCCCCTCCAATACCGCCTGTCGGTACCACTCCCTTTGGGGACCCGATTTACCTGGGTGACACCCTGTCTGTCGGATCCACAACTCTTTACTCTGGTCTAAGAAAACTCTGGGGTTGTCTTTAACGTTCCAAGTCACCTTTGGGACCGCTGCTGAATTTGGCAGCGGATATTTCTCGCGGATTGCCTTGCTCAGGTCACCAGCCCACTGGGCGAACGGCTCCTCATCTGGTCTGCGGAGGGTGCCCGCAGCCTTCTCTATATCTCTTGCATCCATGCTGGTCATGCATCTCTGAATCACGGCTCTAAAATCCCCAATAGCTAGTCTCTGTCCTGCGGTCAGCGAGTCCAATTTGCCGAGCCACAAGCCTCCCCCCTCTGCCACTGGGGGAAGTTGGTCCACCAAAGCCTGCACATCCCCCAACCCGTAAGGCCGGTATTTAAACCCACCTCTGGTGGCCATCAAGGGGAACATCAACACATCATTCTGGGACCTCGGTCCCGCACAGCTCCGTCCTCCGTTCTCCATATCCCAGTCTTCCTCCTCCTCAGATCTTACTGTTAGTGTCTGGCTCGGCGGAGGTGAGCACTGTAGTCTCCACTCCTTGCCTGTCCTTACCGGTTTCTTCCTGTTCTCTTGTCCTGGAGACTCACACTCCCTGTATGGAGACCAAGACAGCGTATCGTGTTCATCTGTGTCCAGAGGTTCCTCCTCAGGTCTCCATTTTCCTTCCGCCCATAACAACATGGACCCAGGGGGTCGAGAACCCTCCTGTGGTGTGAACCTTAACAGCACTTCTCGCTCGCCTCTGTCTCTCTCTCTTCGTGCAGGCTTCTCTACCTGTAGCTGCAGTATAGGTTGTCTGGAGGGCTGTTCACGTCTGGCCCGATCCTGGAATGGGTGACTGTCCTCTCCGCTGTCATAGGCAGGCTTCTTGTCACGAGGGAGCTGTTCCCCTCCTCTGCAGTCCCCATCCCGGTGATCCAGGGAGGAGGTTCTGAGCACAGGAGGCATATCCGACACCTGTAATTCTCCCTTGGAGATGTCCCCACCGGATATAGTCCTGCTGGAGGGGGTGCAGTCGGCCTACTCGCAGAATAAGGCGGTGGTGACTGCTTCACTTCTGTTTCCACTATTTTCTTCCATCGTTTGTTCTCGTGCATGTGCTGAGTCCCCTGCCACCAGAGGGCTAGATTGGTCCATCAGTGTGCTTCAGTTTCCTCTTCTGTTGCTCTCTGTCTCAGTTTACTCCGGTGGAAAGGAGAGGCCTTGTCAGCATCCTTCTTAGCCTCCTCGGCACAACGCCTGTGCTGTTCTGCCCTCGCCCATAGCCATGGAATGTGGGCAGTGTCATCTGTTGGTGTCTTAACTTTATCCTTTATGAGCTGCATCAGCATCTCCTTATACTTGTCCATCTCTGCCTGAGCATCGTTTTCCCTACATGTCTGTCTTCCTGCCTTTAAAATAGATTCAACTTGAATCCCCAGATCGACCCATTTTTCTGGTGGGCCCCATCTGTCATCATTCATCTCGCGATCAAATTCTCCGTCCATTTTGATCTTTCCCTTATTTGTTTGTATTTAGTTGTAATTAGGTATTTCCTCCACCAGATGGAGCAATTTTCCAATTCCTGTTGCAGTACCTCCCGCCTCCTGCGGGTGTCAGCAACTTCTCCTGCAGTTCTGCTCGGCGCCACTAGAGGGAGCCAAATAGTGGGAGGAGCAACGTCTGAATCACCTCACCTCTACTTCCTGCTTCTCTGCTCAGTCTATCAGGGTCCCTCTCAGAGACACTTCCCTTTTGTACTTACCTCTTCTTTCGCCACGTGCCTCTCATAAATATCTTTACTTACCTCTTCACTCAGTGTTATATTTAACCCTCTGAGGGGGTTTTTGGGGCCTGGACAAATTTTGACATGTCCTGACATTTGTGCTTTTTTCAGTGTCTTTTAAACATATTAATGTCTGATAACACTGTAATCAGCACAAGATTGGCTACAATAATATGTGAGCAGCAAGTTTATACATTATTGTGTTTTTGAGAAAAAAGTGTTTATGCATGGTTAGTGAAAAACTAAAATTTTTTACTCACTGAAATAAGACCATAAAAGACAAACAGAACATTGGTTCACAAGACTTTGGAGACCAGCATGTTGTAGGCTAAAGTGTTTACTTCAGAGTGTTGTGAATGTCATCTTGTTCACACATTCACAGTACACAATACACTGATTTAAATTTTCTAAGACACTTTTTGTCCAGAAAGGCCATATGCAAGAGGGTGTGTCTGAGGATGAATAGTCATGTGATTTACCTGAGAACACAAAAGACGCACTGAACGACCAGACAAAGACGCGCATAATGAGCCTTTCAGTCAATGTAGATGGGACGAATTAGTGCAGCACAATACAACACAATGAGGAGCGAAACGATCCTCATTTGAGTTAAAATCAGTGTTTTTACTCTGAGGACAAGCTAAACTATTTGTCTCTGTGTGGAATGTAAGGAGCGCCGCTTCACGTGCGTAACGCGCCATCGTCCAAACGCGCAGAAAAAGTGAGTAAATTCTATGATGAAGTTTGATATTTTGTGTCATTTCTCGGGCGTGTGCACATATTTACCTGGTTCACCTGAGATTATTTACATGTGAACAGTGTACAAGGCGGGACCGCATTACCTGTAATGAGGTGAGACAGGAAAAAATGGACTTCTCCTTACGTTCATACGGATTAAATAAAAAGTGATGATTTGTTTTTGACTTGAATTGTTTCACTCAAAAGAAAACATTTCAAGCTTTCTAGCCATATAATTCTTATTTTTATGAGCCAAGTATTCACTGAGATTCTGGTTGTTTTATTTACGCGTCTGTGAAGAGAAATGACGGAGACAGAAAAGTCCGAGAGCGCATCCTGTCGACTTTCTTTATTTAAAAAAAACACAACGTTTTGTTGTTATTATGATGGTAAACCACTAAAACTAGACCCTTTAAAGATTTGAATGATATACTCCTTTTATGTGTACGATCAGAATTGACGGAGTAATTTAAGTTTGTTCCGGCCTTATCAGAAAAAGATGCGTCAAAATGCGCCGGCGCATTCGTCGACCCCAGAGGGTTAATACCATACATACGTCTATATTGCTATGTTATAACAGATATTATACTTATTCACCCAATGTATACATCTTATGCCCCCACAAGTCACATAATATTCATACCGTTCAACACACTTTAGACCCTTTGTCTAATAACAATAACTACATTGAATAATGCAATATTACTTGCCTTTCACACAATCTCACATTCATACGAATATCTCCCGATCGTACAAGGCTCAGATTTACACTCACACTGCGTCTGCCGATCAAACACGGCTCAGATGCATTCACAGTTTCCCTCCCGATCGTACACGGCTAAGGAATTTTTCAACTGTGGCCTGCCGATCGTACACGGCTCAGGTCTTTTTATTAATTTCTTTTTTGGGGGTCTCCCCAGCTCCCCCGGGTCTTTCAACCCAGTTCACCCAACCCCCCGTCGCAAACTGGTAGGAGCTACCACAATCCGAGAGTTAAATACTCCGCCGATCAAACACGCATGGATTTTACTTTCTCTTTTATTGTATTTTTCTTTGTATATTTTACTGTCGATTTATAACTTTCAATCCGTCACAATTTGTAACCAATCCGAAATACACATCGACAGTATCAATTTTAGTGGTATTCAATTCAGCAGAATTTAATATAATAGGTTTCTGCCTTACCTTTTGTTTGGCGCCTCAGAAACTGTCAATGTGATCTTTCGGACGGTTTTTCAGTCCAATTCCCTTCTTCCAAGACGGACGAGCCCCCAAATTGTTGAAAAGTCAGACCTTGAGACCTTCACCCGAGTTCATTAATGGAGGGATAAAAGAGGACGGAGTGGAAGTTAGGAATCGACACACCGGTTTATTGTAAAAATACAGAGACGTCTCCGGAGATCAACTCACACGCAGGCAGAGAGATCTGAATCTATTCAGTGAAAACTCTACACTGTTATAGCAGTTGCCCACCCTACCATACCAGTTGTTTTCCACCAAAAGGAATTTATTGTATTACCATATATGGAGTTGTTATTCCCTTTTGTCTTTTATGTGTTCTGGGGGGTGGTCACTGAGCAAGCTAAGGCCAGTTACTTCCTTTATCTTATATGAAGTCCCCATAGGTGCGTCTGCATTTCCACAGGGCCATGTTAGACCTAAACCCAGAGTGGGAGGGGGGGGGTACATTTAAAACAGCCACAGAGTCAAAGATAATCTGAAATAATCTGTCTGTCTCTTCCGTTCGACTGCTGGCTGCTATGAGGTTGGTGAGACATGAAGTACCTGTGGACGTACATTACTTGGTAAGTATTCGTATTGTTTATTTGGAATACACATGGCTATGAAATTACGTACATTCCTTAATACTGACCAAAATGTCTGTAACAATCATGGTAACGTTAAGTGAGGAGCTTTGCTCAGTTTTCAGTTAAGTTATAGTTGACGACCTGTTAGCAAGGAACAGCCCTTTTTCTTGCTTCATTGGCAGCTCGTTACAGATGTGTGTGTGTGTGTTTTCACAGATACTTGATGTGAACATCGGAGAGCACATTGACTCGCGTATTGTGAATTTTCATTAGGCGATTAATAAATGTTATATTTCATTTAATCTCATCCCGTATTGCCAGCACAAGCTTCAAAAAGTGATAGATGGTTCACTTAATGTCAGCAGAGACAAGTAACGCTAATCTGTTTAACATCTTTTGATTCGTGTTTGAGAGCATACATACCAAATTTTATTTTAGTTTTTGTGGTCGTAAAATTGTTGCGTCATAAATGGCACTAATGTTAGCTTAACGTTAAGTAAGTTAGCACTTCAATGTCAGTTGAGGTTAATTATGTCAGTAAGGGACAAGTGTAACGTTACAAGGAGCCCCTGCTTTAATACTTGTAGGCCTAGATTGCACCGAAGTATATAGTAAACATCATGAACAACCTCACAAAATATATCTTAGTTAACATTTATTTAAAAAAATAAAAATAAAAAAAATAAAGGCCACAGTAAGTCGCCATTGCTTTTGACATTGCAAAGCATTCTGGGCAATGACGGTACGTGGTTGTACCGATCGTAATTCCATTACCGATCTGTCCCACTGTACTGCAAAAATCATGTGTTCAGTTTGACTTAGAGCACAAAACTGGAGAGGACAACAAGACTGAAGACATCGAGAAGAAGAGGATTAGAGGGTTGAAGAGCTGGTGTCTGCGGCTATTGCTTCCCGCCCGAGAGCGAGAGAGCTAGTGATTGGTGCAGGGGCAAATTTAGACTATAAGCACCTTATTATTTTGGTTTGTGTGAAGATAACATACCAGAAAGGATTGGAATTATCATTTGTTGATAATGACAAATTCAGTTTTATGTTAACATTACAGATAGATTTTTTTTTTTCAAAGAAAACAACTAGGTTCAGGTGAGAAAGTGAGGTCAAAATGACACTACCTGACTGCATTACCCATAACAACCCACTATTCAATTAGAGCAATATAAATATGTATGGTTCAATTGATGCCTTTTATTAGATGATAGATTCTGTGATTGGATGTCAAGTTTGCTATTTGGTTGACAGCACAGAAAAAAAGATGGTGATGGAGACAAGGTGAGAGAGATCCCAAATAGACCACTGGGTATAAGGCTCTGTATAAATGCACATTCTCCTTGGGACTGAGCACCTCTAAAAGTCTGATCGTAGTATTACCTCTGGATTGCTTAAAGGACTTTATTGCTTTAGGGTATGCAATAGACCACATCCATCTAGAAATTGCAGTAAAATGGGATTTGACAGCTGACACTGAGCCCAAAAAATCAGGAATCCAGTCGAAATTGCAGTTCATCTAAGAATGCTTAATTATATTTTTGCAGTTCAGTTATATTTTTTACAGTTTTCTTTTGGCAATTTTCTGTATTTTACTCAACATGTGATGTATGTGTGTATGTTTGTCCAGGCCTCCGCCACTGAGCATGCAGAGAAGAACATAGCAAGCTCAGTGATGGGGATTTGCACTATCTGGAGAGATGGGGATGAGGCGCCATGGAAAATGGGAATTGTGATAGAGAGAATTGAAGTCCTAAACAACTTATGCAAAGTCATCATGTTGTTTTGCCTCATTTATGCCCTAGATCTAAACTTCCCAGAGAACGTCAAGTTAAACCTTTGACTTTTTCCATAAGATGGTAATGTATCTGGATGGGCACAAGCTTAATACAAAGATAGCTAAAAAAGTTTTTTGCATAAAAGTATTACACAAAGAGAAAACGTATTTTGTCAAGTGTCCTTATCAGATCTTTTTTTTTTTTTTTTTTTGCCCCATTTTCAAATTCTGCCTAGTCAACAACCAATGATGTATTGTGCTGTTATGGATGTTTTCGTTTTTCTGACACTGAAAAAAATGACACCTCCACAGTTTAACTTAACTTTTACTTTGGACTGCAAGCTTCCATTTAAGTATAATATAATAACTGTGATACCCAGCCATGGATCACTTTGGGTAATTGCTTCCCTCTGACAAATCAATGGTTGATCAGGGTTTATTACTGGAATTTCAGTGGCTTCGACAAGTCTTTTAACATCTTGCCTTTGACTCTACAATCACCACTCCTGGAAGATGTTCATTCAACAGTTTAATGTTTTAATGTTACAGAAAGGGCACAGATATTTAGATGCTCAATAATATGTTCATTTATTTACCTTGTGAAAATAGCGTGTAGTGAAACGAAGCGGTCAAAAACTGTGAACAACTTCCCTTCAAGAACACACCAAGTGAGGGAAGGTTCCTAACCTTTATACAAATTTTCCACAGTGACACCTAGTGGTGGTTTAAAATATTATCACTTCTACATGGCTCTTACAGGCAGATTTAATCTGATGCAAAACTGTAAATTACAGGGTGATTCCTTATTATTTTCCTCAGAATTGAGCGTTTCCGTTTTTCCCTCTGCTTGATCTAAAAAGAAATTGTGACCACAATTTGCTTTCTTTCATTTTATTAGAGTTTCTTAAAGCCAGAATGTTGGAATGTTAATTAAAATAGTTTTGTGGTATGTGATTGGTTGTAACTTTTTTTGGTACGCTTTCTCAAGCTACCATTCGGCTCTAGTGTCAATGATTCCACTGAGATTGAATAGGATGTAAGCACAGTTTAACACACTGAAACTCTCTTTGAATGTGAATGGTCAGAACCAGTTTAAACCCACAGTCACATTTGAAATGACTATGTTATCAGACTCCACCAGGTTTTGTTTCATGTATGACTTGAAGGATCACGTGAAAAAGAAGCATACTTTATTACTTACATTATTTCCAGTGAAATACAACTTTTGAGTTTGACAAAACTAAATGTATTTGATTTATATATTGCAACAATTTCACTGTAACAGGATTTGAAAGTGAGATGGACTAACTGTGAATAATTTGCAAGAACATACTTAATTTGTATATCTATATTTTATTGGATGGAAATTCTGCCCAGAATTTGAGTTCATCCAATTAGTTATTTGAGTGTATTAGATCTATAATATAACAAAATTATATAAATATAATTAGCTAATGCGTATCTGTTTCTATAAGATATTACAGGGGAGTGAGGAGAGGCAGGGTCTCCTCTTTTCTGACAAAAAAGCAAATATTAATACTTTCACAATAAAATTCTACAGTTATTTATTGGAAGATATTACATTTTTGTAAAGTATAAGGAATGTTCAAAATAAAGTCCAGATTCTTGTATGAGGTCCCATGAGTCTCCTACAGCACTTTTCCCTTTCAAAATAAAAGCCCTGAAATAGCATTTTCTCAACAGAAAAGCATGAAACAGCAACTCAATATTAAAACGGTCGTTGCTTATTGGCATACAGCTTCAGGCACCAAGTGAGGCCATTTTCAGGATCAGACATGGTGTCTGCTACCAGGACATGGTGAGACTTTCACAATAAAAGTTTACAGTTATTTACAGGAAGTTAATGCAGTGTTCCAAAAAATCAACAAGTTCAGATCTTAAGTCATGGTTACATGAATCTTCTGCAGCAGGCTGCCTTTTAAAATAAAAGCATTTTTATTTCATGGTTTCAAAATAGAAGCTAAGAAATGCTAATATTTGCTCTTTTCCAGCACATTTTTCTCTTTCAGCCTTTTTATCACTGCACATCTGTTTATTCTTTATTCATACTGCTTTCATTCCTTAATTTCTTCCCTTTTTTTCAAACCTTCCTTCCTTCTCTTCTTTCTCTATAAGAATATCTTCTCTCATACATTTCAGCTTTGGTTATCATGTTATCAGTCTAACCGCTTCCTACCTTTAACTCATATTGAACTTTTTCAGTTCTGCCTCTCTTCTCATCTGTCCTAGTAAACAGTTCCTTTGCTGCACTTTCTTCTTGTATATTAGTGTAACACTTTTTTCTTTCAATTTAAAGCCAGTTATTTTCTGCATATTTCTTTAGCAGAACATTTTTTCTTTTCAACCCTTTTCAATACTTTTACAGCTAAACAGGTTAAGCTTCCAAGTTCAGCTTTACATTTTTGTTTCCAGATATATTCAGCCTTGAATCTCAGGCTTCAGCTTTTTCAACAATGCATTGCAGCAATGAAAGACAAATATTTATTTTATTATGTTTGAATTATGTTTATTTATGATCATTGATACTACACACATAAAAGATATATACACATAACATGGAAAATATAGTAAAACAGTACCTGCAAAACTGGATAGGATGCATATAAATTTAAAAAAGGAAACTTATAATTAAAATATTGTTTTCCCTTACGCAATTGTATTGTCATGCTGGAAGTGGCCAAGTGTATTTCAGTCACAAACTGAGCAAAGAACAAGTAGTTTGTGTCTCTGGCAAAGCGTTCATCGATACAGAAAAGCCTTAATTTGAAATAACTACTGGGTGTTAATTTAATACGTCTCTGTTCATCCAGTGTGTTTTGACCTGTAGGGAACTGAACAGGGAAGGCCATGGCCTCCAGTTTAGGTGTTTGGAAAAAGTTGACTGGGTTGTTTCTTTCGGCAGGGGCCACAGAGTAGATTCCTTCACTAAAACATAATATTTCCTCTGCAACATCAGGTGGCTGAAGACATGAGTCTAGAGCAAAACCTCCATTGGGCATGTCACCTTCCTGTTCATCATCTCTCTGCTGCTCAGGTTCATTATCATCATCATGTAGCATGTCAGAGTGTTGTTGCTCATGTTCAGGATTGTTTTCTGTCTCAAGTAGTGCACTGTGTTCACATCTATCTATCTCCATGAGATCATCTTCCCCATATTCATCATCATCATCTTCCTCATCAGGAAGTGTTGGGTCACATAACTCAGCATCATCTATTCAATTATTTGTATAGCGCCAAATCACAATACAAATCATCTCAAGGCACTTTACAAAAACTAAAACTAAAAACCCAACAATTCCCTTATGAGCAAGCACTTGGCGACAGTGGAGAGGAAAAAACTCCCTTTAACGGAAGAAAAAAACCTCCAGCAGAACCGGGCTCAGTTTGGGCGGCCATCTGCCTCGACCGGTTGGGGTATCATCTCTGATACTTACATCCTCATACTGTGGATGGATCTGTTTCAGTTTATGCAGAGACTAGAAGTTTAGACCAGGTTACAGTCTGGAACAGTTGATGACCTCTGTAACACAATCGTCTCTTCAGTTTCACTCTCATAACCTGTGAGTCACTTTTCAGTCTGGGCAGAGCAGCCACTGTTTCCTGGACCTCAGATGGGACACAGACCACATTACCACGTATTGCTGTCTGTCTGCCTTTGGGAAGAGGAACGATCTTAGCGAATGGTATGCATTTTGCTATGAGATGTCTCTCCAGAATGTTGAGATCAGACAGTTCAGGTGGAATTCCAACAAGCTCCAGGTTGTTGGTCACAGCAAGTGGGGGCATGGCTCCATTTTTAAGGTGATTATGGCAGGTGTGACAGGTCCACTCTTTCTTTCTCTCAGCAGGAACCTTACAGTGGTCTTGATTTCTGCAGTTACCATCACAAATATGAACATACTTTCCTGTCAGACATGACTGCTGACAGACATGACTGCTTTTTGATTCTTAATGTAATTTGACCTTATACCTGGTTGGGGAATGATGCCTTATGACACACAGTGCACACATAAGTGGGACCAGCTTTTATATTTGATCTGAAAACAGATATGGCCTGTTGCATCAAAGGGTTGTCAATCTGGCGTAGTTGCCTATTCATCCATCTATATTTCCTTTTTATTTTCATTGCACATCTCATGTTACGCAAGATCCTAAAAGAAAAATTGTTTTTATATCTGTTTCTCATTGTTTCTTTCATGAGTTGTCTGTGTCGAACTCTGAATGCTTTGTCATGTGCATAACGCTGAGTAATATAAGATCGCTGCCTCAGTCTGTAATCAACATCATCTCTGTAGTGCTCAGTTATATATTGTTTTTGTTTCTGCCTGAAGTCAACATCATCTCTGTAGTGCTCAGTTATATATTGTTTTTGTTTCTGCCTGAAGTCAACATCATCTCTGTAGTGCTCAGTTATATATTGTTTTTGTTTCTGCCTGAAGTCAACATCATCTCTGTAGTGCTCAGTTATATACTGTTTTTGTTTCTGCCTGAAGTCAACATCATCTCTGTAGTGCTCAGTTATATACTGTTTTTGTTTCTGCCTGAAGTCAACATCATTTCTGTAGCGCTCAGTTATATACAGTTTTTTCTTTTCTTTATATGTTTCATTTGAAGCATACTTTTCAACTTCTTTTCTTTTTTGATTCTCTTTTCCTTGTGGAGATTTTCGTGAGAGCAATTGCCTTCTCTTAAATTTTCTCCTTTCCTGTTTACTAAGTTTGGACAGTTTACAAAAGGCCTTGTTGGAGGAATTAGAGACATTAATAACAGTGGTATTTTTATTTGAAGCAGTTAAGTTTTCTTTGGCCTGAAATGCATCATGTGATGGCACTGAATTCAAAGAGAACTGACATGATTGTTCAGGTTGCACATCAGTGGATGTTATATGAACCTCTTGCTGTTTCTCAGCTGTTGTGTGAGTGGACATTTCAGCATAAGAGTTTGATTCTCCAAGACCATCATCCAACAAAGTAGGAGCAGCAGCAGTGTGAGGTGTAGGTCTGCTTTCATCATTCACATTGACTGTGTCCAGGCTGTAAAACACCACAGGCTTCAGCTCATAGTTACAGGAGGACTGTGTGCCAAACATCTTGTGACACTTTTGGAGCCTGTCAATTATGTCACTGAGATGTGTGAATGTCACCATTACAGCAGTTCCAGTAGTGTGTGAACTCGGTGGTAGGAGCAAACCATCAGCTCTTCTGGAGTGTGGATCAAAGAACCCATATCTGCCTGATCTGGTTCTGAATATTCCAAAACATAACCCTGTCATTAGCAACAATGCGTACTGCACATCTGATAACAAACAGCTCAGACCTGCCTCTAGGTCGAGGAAGCTATCAACAGCTCCAGGTAACGGGTCTCCAAATGTGCCATAGCGGGAAAGTTGTGCGTTGTCCACATAATACCTACACCTGCGTGCAGCAACTTGGTCAGGTAGCTCATCAGTGGTCAAATGGATACTGTTAGGGAACCGTTTCCTGGCCTCTTTATACATCATGTTACCTTCATCCAGGACGTGATCAAGGTCTGCTCTGATGATGTTTTCATCCTCATGAAGGAAGGCAAGAAATGTTAGAGAGTTACAGGTGCACTGACGATTTCTGGATCTGCTGTATTTCAGAGAAGCCTGGCTGCGGGATGCACAAACATGCGTTTCAGAGGACTGGTCTCCTGGGGTTGCACAGTCTGCATGAGAAGGTGCTGCTACAGCTGGAGCATCACTGTGACATCCACTCTTTACAATGTCAGCATAAGATACACCTGGTATGCGTACAACTTTAGGTTGACTCTGTTGTACACATTCAGCATTAGACTTTGCAGACACATTTACCTGAGTACAGCTCTGAGGATCATTCTGAGGACGTTCTGCTTGGTCACTTGTTGCTGCACACTGGAAATCAAAGTCTTTGACAGCGGAGTTTTGCAGCTTCAGACTTCTTACCTTTCTTTGGCATTGTTCCTGTTGAACTACAGCTGCTACAAAGATAATGTCAATATCAAGTCTATGAAAACTGTAGAAATCTCAATATGGATCACAAGGTAAGCAAAAAGTCAGAATTATGCAGATTTCAATTAATAATTAAATTTTAATAAATTTGTTTTTTAAATTGTAAATATATAAAGCTTTAAAGCTGCTTTTCCCAATTTCAAAATTGAACTACCAAAGTTTAACTTTTCAAATATTTTTATAAATAAAAAACTCCAAAAGGCTGATTATATTCGTAAAGACTTCAATGTGCTTCAAGTTAGTACAGTGTAGGAAATAAAAGTTGTTTGTTTACAACAGCTACAAAGGACAAATTTCAATTTTATGAATGGTTTGCAAATATTTAAATTCAGACAAGAAAACTGTAAAATTTAAACATTCAAATATAAGCAAATTTGCTATATAAGCAAATACTCTATGACCTTTGATATTGTTAGAATTCACCGAGGTTGTTCTGAGCTCACAATACTGACACGAGTGAGGTAGAGAACAAATACAATTTATTGAAATTAATGAAGGATGGATCTGGTGGAAGGTCTGGGAATAACACCAAGTGGATCTAAAATGAAGCAGACAGTCAGTTAATTCTGGGCATCGTATGAACGGAGAATAAGTGTGTGTTTTACTAATTACCTAGACTGCTCCCTAGTTTCCTTGGGAGTTAGCAGAATCCAGTGTAACAGGAACTAAGGCAATCAGAGACACGGGTGCATGGGGAAAAACTAAACACTCCTTCACTGCCTTTAGATGAGGTCTTCTTATTTCAGGGTTCTTCGTCGCGACGATCCAGGAAGTTCCCTTATTGTCCTTGATTCCTACTGATAGAAAAACTCAAAATCTTTTAGGTCCGAACAGAAAGGCTTCCTCACAATCCAGAAAGCAACTCCACCGTCAAAAGTCACATTGGTTGTCAGTTACAAAACTTAGCTTCTTCAATACCAGTTATTTTGTGGAAGCGCTTAAGAGCTAGGTCTCCTCTTCCGTGTTCACTTAGGGGAAGACTTGATATTCGGTTACTTATCTCCTTCTCCGGTCAGGTAAAGGGATCCAGAGGTTCGTCGTAGTAATCCGTACGAACCCAGGCGAGGCAGTTCCTCTTCGTTTTCACGGTGCACACAAGTCAAAGGCAAATCTCCAGAAGACAATCAAGTAGCAGTTACGTGTCCACACGAGGTTTAACCACAATCTGGCAAGGAGCACTGTGTCCTGATCTGCTTTAAAAGCTGCAGCGGGCAGGTGCAGTGAATCAAACTAATTGCTCCAGAATAGTAGACAGTCTAAGTCAGCAGGGGGCAGTGTTGGGCAAGCCACCTCCCGGAATCCTGACAGTACTCCTCCCCAAAAAGACCGTCTCCTGACGGTCACCGTGGTTGATCGGGATGACGGCGGCAGAATGCCGCGATGAGACCCGGATCCAGAATAAAGCGGGCCGGAACCCAGGAACATTCCTCTGGGCCGTATCCCTTCCAGTCAACCAAGTACTGAATCCCACGTCCTCGTCGACGGGACCGGAGGAGACACTTCACCGTGTAGGCCGGCCCGCCGCCTATGGTACGGGAGGGTGGGGGGGTTCTGGGGGCAGGCACTAGGGAACTCACCACCTCTGGCTTTATCTTAGAGACATGGAATGTTGGATGAATGCGAAGGGATCTCGGTAGTCGCAGCCGGACGGCCACCGGATTGACCACCTTCGAAATCGGAAAGGGTCCAATGAACCTGGGTGAGAGTTTCTTGTGCATGGCTTGAAGTGGTATATCAGAGGTGGAGAGCTAGACCCGCTGACCCGTGCGGTATGTGGGAGGAGTAGACCTCCTCTTGTTGGCCCAGCGTTGGTATGCAGATACTGTCCGTAAAAGTGTCGCTCTGGCTCTTTTCCACGCCAGATGGCAGCGCCGGAAAGACGCTTGAGCCGAACGAACCGACGAGGCGCGCTCTTGCGCTTCAAACAGGGGTGGCTGGTAGCCGTAAACCACATGAAAGGGTGACAGTCCAGTGGCTGAAGAGGGGAGGGAGTTATGGGCGTATTCTACCCACACTAAATTCGTGGCCCATGAAGCGGGCTCCTTGGAACACAGCAGTCGAAGACCAGTCTTTAGCTCCTGGTTTAATCTCTCTGCTTGACCGTTTGTCTGGGGATGAAAACCAGAGGAGAGGTTAACAGAAATGCCAAGCAATCTACAGAATTCTGACCAGAACTTGGCTACAAATTGTGGGCCACGGTCGGAGACAATGTTCCGAGGTATGCGCCATGTAACCTGAAGATGTGTTGTTTGATAATGTTGGCCATCTCTCTAGCTGAGGGTAGTTTGGGTAGTGGAATGAAATGTACCATCTTCGAGAAACGATCTACCACAGTCAAAATCACTGAGTTCCCTGAAGACCTAGGTAGCCCTGTAACAAAGTCCATGGAAATGTGCGACCACGGTCGATGTGGAACAGGTAGAGGTCGTAATAATCCCGGGGGTCGTTGTCTGGAGGGCTTAAACTGGGCACAAGTGGGGCAAGCTGCTACAAACTCTTTTACATCTTCCTTGAGAGATGACCACCAGAAGCGTTGGGATATCAACTGAAGGGTGCGAGAGGGTCCGGGGTGACAAAAGAAACGTGCTGAATGGAACCAATTAAGAACATCAGAACGAAGATGGTCAGGGACATACAGTAAGTCTGGTGGGCAGGCAGAGGGTGATGGTGCATGAGCTTGTACTATTTTCTTTTCAATACAGGTCAGGCCTAGTCGCGTGGCAGCAGGAAGAATGTAATCAGAGTCCGACTGCTGATTGGGAGGTTCATGAAGGCGGGACAGGGCGTCAGCTTTGTGATTCTTGTAGCCCGGTAGGTAAGACAAATGAAAATTAAACCTTTCAAAAAACATAGCCCAGCGGGCCTGTCGAGGATTAAGTCTCTTTGCGGTTCTTAGGTATTCTAGATTCTTGTGGTCTGTCAAGACAATAAACGGCTGTTCGGTTCCCTCAAGCCAGTGTCGCCACTCCTCCAATGCCAACTTGACCGCCAGTAACTCCTTATCACCAATGCTGTAGTTTCTTTCGGCCGGGGAGAGTTTATGGGAGAAAAAGAGTAACTTGTGATCTTTTGGAGTCCTTTGTGATAATACTGCTCCCACACCGGTATCTGAGGCGTCGACTTCGACCTGGAACTGGAGTTTCGGGTCGGGCAGGGTGAGTATAGGTGCTTCCGTAAAGTTAATTTTTAACCTTGAAAAAGCCTCCTGGGCCTCGGCAGACCAAATAAAAGGAACCTTGGAGGAGGTGAGCTTGTGTAAAGGACTCGTAACATTACTGTACCCCTTGATAAATTTACGGTAAAAGTTAGCAAAGCCGAGAAATCGTTGCAATTCCTTACGGCTGCGGGGCTCTGGCCACTCTCGTACTGCCTGCACCTTCCCTGGATCCATGTGTATGTGTCCTTGTGTCAAAACATAACCTAAGAAAGAGATTTCCGTTACATGGAATTCACATTTCTCTGCTTTCACGTACAGTTGGTTTTGAAGGAGTCTTTGGAGAACTGCTCTTACATGTGTAATGTGTTCCCCCTTAGAACGGGAGAATATCAGTATATCATCCAGATATACAAACACAAACTTGTTCAACATGTCCCTTAATACATCATTAACTAAGTTTTGAAAAGTGGCTGGAGCATTAGTGAGTCCAAATGGCATTACGAGGTATTCATAGTGTCCAACAGGTGTGTTAAAAGCAGTCTTCCATTCATCACCGTCTCTTATCCGTACTAGGTGGTAAGCATTTCTTAAGTCTAGTTTGGTAAATATTGTGGCCCCCTGCACCAGTTCAAAGGCAGATGATATTAGTGGCAATGGGTAGCGGTTCTTGACTACAATTCGGTTAAGCCCACAGTAATCAATGCACGGCCTTACCCCTCCGTCCTTTTTTCCCACGAAGAAGAAGCCGGCACCGGCGGGTGAGGAAGAGGGTCTAATGATCCCAGCTGCCAATGCCTCGTTTAGATATTTCTGCATGGTCTCTCTCTCTGGGCCCGAGAGAGAGAATATCCTTCCCCGGGGAGGCATTGAGCCCGGCAGGAGGTCGATGTTACAATCGTATGGCCGGTGTGGTGGTAGTGAAGTTGCCCTCGTCTTGCTAAACACCCGTTTTAGGTCCGCGTAGTCAGCTGGAACTCCGGACAGATCAGGAAACTCTTCCTGTGCGTCATCGACTGAGGATGCTGAAGGTACAAAGCGGAGACAATTAGTAAGACGGTTTATACCCCAGCCCATAACCCTGCCAGAGTTCCAGTCAAGGTGCGGGTTGTGCTTCCGTAACCAGGTAGCTCCCAACACCAACGGGAGTCTCGGAGAGTGAATGATCCTAAAGGATATGGATTCCGAATGATTCCCTATTGTCATAAGCATGGTCTCGGTCCTCTTGGAACAGGCATGTATAACGTGATCACCCAGAGCCTTAACCTGTACCGGCGCTGTTAGATCCGTTAATGGAACACCAAGTCTTTTACACAATCCCTCATCTAAGAATTCAGTATCAGCTCCGGAGTCAATAAAGGCGGAGAACGTGCGGTTCTGGTTTCTCCAATGCAATGTAACTTCTGTGAGCGGCCGGGGATCGGTCAAACCAAGATGAGCTGGGCTCAACAGCGATCCCCTCCGGGCTGTTGAGCCTTTCCTTTTAACAGTGCGGGACAGGAAGCGACTCGGTGCGCAGGCTCCCCACAATATAGGCACAAATTGTCCTTAAACCGTCTGCTGCGCTCCTCCGGAGTTAGCCCTGACCTCCCAATCTGCATGGGTTCTGGTTTTAGTTCATCAGTCGGGCCGTGTGGGTGTCTGTCCAGACGAACTGAGTTCCGGAACTCTCGCTGTACCGTCTTGTACTTCGGTAACTGAGTAGGGGGGAATCGGGAAGTAAGTGAGCGGGAGGACAACTCCCTCTCCCGCTGCCTCTCTGTCCAGCGGCGGTCTATACTGACCGCCATTTCCACGAGCTTGTCAAATTGTTCGGGCCACTCGCGGGCTGCCAATTCATCCTTAATTTTCTCCGCAAGTCCTGCATAAAACATATCCCTCCAGGCGGATTTATTCCAGTCACAGATTGCTGCTAGGGTCCGGAACTCCACTGCATACTCCGATACTGTCCGTCTGCCCTGAGTCAGTCGGGCCAGTCGGATGGCGGCCTCCTTCTGGGGTTTAGCAGGATCGAAGGTATTAATTAATTCCTTGGAAAAATCCGCCAAGGAGCCACAGATACTCGAATTTCTGTCCATCTCCGCCGCTCCCCACTCTCGGGCTGGACCCGAGAGGAGGGACAGAATAAAGGCTACTTTAGCGGAGTCATTAGGAAATGCAGAGGGTTGGTACTTAAACTGTAAATTGCACTGCATTAAAAAGGCCCTACAACTAGTAGGTTCCCCAGAATATCTTTCCGGTATACAGATGGGTGTGTCTCTGATGCCAGGTGAAACTGGACTGGGAGCTAGGGCGGGAGAGACGTCCTGGGGTTGTAGTAATTCCGTTCCTAATGTAAGCTTGCTTAAGTGTTTCGTGAGTTTATCTAAATTGGCTACGCACGTGTGAAGCTGAGCTTCATAAGAAGCCAGCGCACCTTCCACCCGAACCCTCCACTCCTCCTTGTCAGTTGAGCTCATTTTCAGTTTTGGCCAGATTGTACTGTTAGAATTCACCGAGGTTGTTCTGAGCTCACAATACTGACACGAGTGAGGTAGAGAACAAATACAATTTATTGAAATTAATGAAGGATGGATCTGGTGGAAGGTCTGGGAATAACACCAACGGGATCTAAAATGAAGCAGACAGTCAGTTAATTCTGGGCATCGTATGAACGGAGAATAAGTGTGTGTTTTACTAATTACCTAGACTGCTCCCTAGTTTCCTTGGGAGTTAGCAGAATCCAGTGTAACAGGAACTAAGGCAATCAGAGACACGGGTGCATGGGGAAAAACTAAACACTCCTTCACTGCCTTTAGATGAGGTCTTCTTATTTCAGGGTTCTTCGTCGCGACGATCCAGGAAGTTCCCTTATTGTCCTTGATTCCTACTGATAGAAAAACTCAAAATCTTTTAGGTCCGAACAGAAAGGCTTCCTCACAATCCAGAAAGCAACTCCACCGTCAAAAGTCACATTGGTTGTCAGTTACAAAACTTAGCTTCTTCAATACCAGTTATTTTGTGGAAGCGCTTAAGAGCTAGGTCTCCTCTTCCGTGTTCACTTAGGGGAAGACTTGATATTCGGTTACTTATCTCCTTCTCCGGTCAGGTAAAGGGATCCAGAGGTTCGTCGTAGTAATCCGTACGAACCCAGGCGAGGCAGTTCCTCTTCGTTTTCACGGTGCACACAAGTCAAAGGCAAATCTCCAGAAGACAATCAAGTAGCAGTTACGTGTCCACACGAAGTTTAACCACAATCTGGCAAGGAGCACTATGTCCTGATCTGCTTTAAAAGCTGCAGCGGGCAGGTGCAGTGAATCAAACTAATTGCTCCAGAATAGTAGACAGTCTAAGTCAGCAGGGGGCAGTGTTGGGCAAGCCACCTCCCGGAATCCTGACATGATATGTTCTGACCCTCAGCAATTTACACTTAATACTGGAGAATAACTGTATTTAAATTGTGTTTTATGTATGTCTATATTTAAAATAGATATTCAATTGTAAAAAGAAATGACAATGGTCTCTGTAGCAGGAATCCACCACTTGTTGATCACTCAGGAAGATCAGGAACGTTGGGTCGGCAGAAAGGTAACCACCAATCCAAATAAATCCACTTCTTTTCTGCAGTTTTTTTTTAATTACAGTTCAGAACAAAATATACACTGAAATGAAAAATGAAAAATGAAAATGCATACAGATATTTAAGGTCAAAACAAACCTTTGATTACAAACCTGGAGAAGAGCTGAATGACCAACAGGAACAACACTCAGGAACAGCTACAGTGGTCGTCTGCAATTTTTTCAGCCAAATTGTTTTGTACTTAATTGCAGTCTATGTATAACTTTTTTATTTATTTTATTTTATATACCTCACTTGTAAAAAAATTGATCTATTTTCAGGGAATTTAAAAAAAAATCAAATGTTATAAATAGTATTAAGAAATGTAATTTATAAAGTCAAATTATTTGTATTCTTTAGAATTTATTTTTTTTCTCAAATTAATTTTGTGAAAATGTTTTGCTTAATAATAATGCTCAATTACAAATCAAAATGTTGTTCCAAATTGTGTTTATAATAAATGTATGCCCAATTTGCAAAAATATATATATGTATAAAATCTATTCAGTCTATATAGGCAACTGGAATGATATAAAGATGCTGAGGATAGAGAGAATAGACAGCGCAAGAGCAGAGAGACTCTCAGAGTTCCATTCACAGACTGACAAGCACTTTATAACTTGAAACAACCAGAAAGAACAAAACTTGTTTTCCCAAGAAGTTTTTTCAACCAGAGCAAAGAAGTCCAAAACTTGTTTTACCAAGAAGTTTTTTCCAAAAGTTGTTTCAATCAGATTTTTGCCAAGTTCCAAAAATCAGATAGAGTGGACAGAGGGATAGAAAGGTAGAAAATTCCAAAATTTAGACAGAGCTTTGTAGATGGGACAGGAAAGACAGAGTAACCATGAATGATAGGGACAAGAAAGTTGTTGGACAGCAGGACACCTGTAAGACAAAATGACAAAAATCAGACAGCTGTTTCAATACAAAAAAATTGAATTAAGCAAGTTTAAATGTCAGTGGAATTAATTGAATGTCTTTCCATGAACATAAAAAACTAACCTAGAAACATAATCACCATATGCCTAAGTGAATACTGAATTTCCAGCTGTTGTGTGACTGGTGTGACAAAAGAAAGTTACGGAGTAGTGGGTATTTGTCTCAGTGTATTTCAACTAGCACTTCAGTAAATTTGTATTCATTAACTGTTCATCCATGTATGAACTTACTGTCAAGGCACCACGATGTCACCGCCACTAGTAGAGTATAGCAGACATTGAGGCAGGACACCGGAAGGAGTAGAAAAAGAGGAAGAATAAATTAATCATCTTATATTCAGAACACCAGCACATCAGATCTTGTTTCAATTCTGTTTTTCAGAATCATTAATTCATTGTCTGTAATTTATGTAAGTATCTGCTGTTGAGAGTAAGGAGTGCTGAGACAGACAAAAACTTTAGTCACAAGAAAATCATCAACTTAAAGCATATTACTATTCTAACTATTTTAAGTAAGTATATGTTGCATGTAATTCCTCTAAGAGAGAGAGAGCAAATTATTAAAAAGTATTGATTTTGTGTGAGCAAAATCACAATTCAAATACTAGAAAATGCATTTCCTGCGGAAGATGCGTGTGAATGCTGAAAGCTGACTGAAGCTGCCCGACGATGCTGAAAATGGCTGAAACGCATTGCTGAACAAGCTGAAGGCTGAAATGCAATGCTGAAGAATCCTGGAAGCTGAAATGTAAAAGTGGAGTTGGAAGCTTAACCTGTTTAGCTAAAAAAAACTTTTGAAAATTGTTGAAAATGGCTGGAATGCATTGCTGAATAAGCTGAAGGCTGAAATGCAATGCTGAATAAGGTGAAGGCTGAAATGCAATGCTGAAGAATCCTGGAAGCTGAAATGTGAATGGATTTTGAAAATTAACTTGTTTAGCTAAAAAACTATTCCACATTGCTGAAAAGGCTGGAAAGAAAATCATATGATGTAGAAATTGCTAAAGAAAGAAGTTAAACTAACATGAAAGAAGACAGTGTAGTGAACGATGGAAAAACTAAAAGATTTGAATATATGAGTTAAAAAAGGGAAGAATGAAACAGCAAAAGTGAACTTGTAGAAAGACTATACACAGAAACAATGTAGAGTTTAAAAACTAATAAATATTGCTGAAAAATAAAGAAGGTAAATGCTGTGTAAGCAAACCACGAATATTTGAAGGACGTTTTCCTTAGAGAAGGAAGAGAAGATGGAAAAAAGCCTGAAAAAGGGAAGATATGAAACAATAAGAAGTAGCATGAATAAGAATAGACAGTTGTGCAGTGATAAAAAGGCTGAAGGGAAAAATGTGCTGGAAAAGAGCAAATATTAGCATTTCTTAGCTTCTATTTTGAAAACATGAAATACAAATGCTTTTATTTTAAAAGGCAGCCTGCTGCAAGACTCATGTAACCATGACTTAAGATCTGAACTTTAATTTTGATTATTTGTTATTCTTTGGAACACTGCATTAACTTCCTGTAAATAACTGTAAACTTTTATTGTGAAAATCTGACAATGTCCTGGTAGCAGGCACGATGGCTGATACTGAAAATGGCCTCACTTGGTGCCTGAAGCTGTATGCCAATAGGCAACGACCGTTTTAATATTGAGTTGCTGTTTCAGGGCTTTCCTGTTGAGAAAATGCTATTTTAGGGCTTTTATGTTGAAAGGACAAAGTACTGCAGGAGACTCTTGGGACCTTTTATTTGAATCAGGACTTTATTTTGAATATTCCTTACTATTTACAAAAATGTAATATCTTACTATAAATAACTGTAGACTTTTATTGTGAAAGTCTGAGCATGACAGAAACCATGGCTGACATGGAAAATGGCCTCACTTGGTACCTGAAGCTGTATCGCAATAGGTAACGTCGGTTTTAATACTGAGTTGCTGTTTCAGGGCTTTTCTATTGAGAAAACACTATTTCAGGGCTTTTATTTTGAAAGGACAAAGTGCTGCAGGAGACTCTTGGGACCTTGTACAAGAATCTGGACTTTATTTTAAATATTCCTTACAATTTACAAAAATGTAATACCTTCCTAGAAATAATTGTAGACTTTTATTGTGAAAGTCTCACCATGTCAGAAACCATGGCTGACATGAAAAATGTCCTCACTTCGTACCTGAAGCTGTATGCCAATAACCAACGTCCGTTTTAATATTGAGTTGCTGTTTCAGGGCTTTTTTATTGAGAAAATGCTATTTCGGGGCTTTTATTTTGAAAGGACAAAGTGCGGCAGGAGACTCTTGGGACCGTGTACAAGAATCTGGACTTTATTTTGAATATTCCTTACAATTTACAAAATTGTAATATCTTACTATAAATAACTGTAGACTTTTATTGTGAAAGTCTCACCATGTCAAAAACCATGGCTGACAAAGAAAATGGCCTCACTTGGTACCTGAAGCTGTATGCCAATAACCAACGTCCGTTTTAATATTGAGTTGCTGTTTCAGGGCTTTTTAATTGAGAAAATGCTATTTCGGGGGTTTTATTTTGAAAGGACAAAGTCCTGCAGGAGACTCTTGGGACCTTGTACAAGAATCTGGATTTTATTTTGAATATTCCTTACTATTTACAAAAATGTAATAACTTACTATAAATAACTGTAGACTTTTATTGTGAAAGTCTGAGCATGACAGAAACCATGGCTGACATGGAAAATGGCCTCACTTGGTACCTGAAGCTGTATGCCAATAGGTAACGTCGGTTTTAATACTGAGTTGCTGTTTCAGGGCTTTTCTATTGAGAAAACACTATTTCAGGGCTTTTATTTTGAAAGGACAAAGTGCTGCAGGAGACTCTTGGGACCTTGTACAAGAATCTGGACTTTATTTTAAATATTCCTTACTATTTACAAAAATGTAATATCTTCCTAGAAATAATTGTAGACTTTTATTGTGAAAGTCTCACCATGTCAGAAACCATGGCTGACATGAAAAATGTCCTCACTTCGTACCTGAAGCTGTATGCCAATAACCAACGTCCGTTTTAATATTGAGTTGCTGTTTCAGGGCTATTCTGTTGAGAAAATGCTATTTCGGGGCTTTTATTTTGAAAGGACAAGGTGCTGGAGGAGACTCTTGGGACCTTGTACAAGAACCTAAACTTTATTTTGAATATTCCTTATAATTTACAAAAATGTAATATCTACGTATTAATGACTAGACTTGTATTGTAGACTTGAGCTGTTGCTATGGTGACCTAAACGCAGAGTGGGGGTGGGGGGGTGGGTACTGGGTGGTCACCAAGTGTAACAGCAGTGGACATTTGGCAGCCCGTCATTCTTAATTACCAACCACAGACAGCTTGCTATGCTTCAATTGCTTTGTGTTGATCTGTTGCTATGGTGACCTATGCCCAGAGTGGGGGTGAGGGTGGGGAGTGGGGGGGGGGGGGGGGGGGGGGGGTGGTACTGAGTGGTCACCAAGTGTAACAGCAGTGGACATTTGGCAGCCAGTCATTCTTAATTACCAACCACAGACAGCTGATATGCTGCTATTGCCTTGTATGCTGTTGCTATGGTGACCTATGCCCAGAGTGGGGGTGAGGGTGGGGGGTGGTACTGAGTGGTCATCAAGTGTAACAGCAGTGGACATTATGCAGCCAGTTATTCCTAATTACCAACCACAGACAGCTCATATGCTGCTATTGCTTTGTATGCTGTTGCTATGGTGACCTATGCCCAGAGTGGGGGTGAGGGTGGGGGTGGGGGTGGGGGTGGTACTCAGTGGTCACAGAGTGTAACAGCAGTGGACATTTGGCAGCCCGTCATTCTTAATTACCAACCACAGACAGCTGATATGCTGCTATTGCCTTGTATGCTATTGCTTTGGTGACCTATGCCCAGAGTGGGGGTGAGGGTGAGGGTGGGGGGGGGTGGTACTCAGTGGTCACCAAGTGTAACAGCAGTGGACATTTGGCAGCCAGTTATTCCTAATTACCAACCACAGACAGCTCATATGCTGCTATTGCTTTGTATGCTGTTGCTATGGTGACCTATGCCCAGAGTGGGGGTGGGGGTGGGGGGTGGGGGGTGGTACTGAGTGTTCACCAAGTGTAACAGCAGTGGACATTATGCAGCCAGTCATTCTTAATTACCAAACATAGACAGCTGCTATGCTGCTATTGCGCAATGAGCTGCTTTGTGTTGAGCAGTTGCTATGGTGATCAAAGCCCAGAGAGAGGGGGAGTGACACAGCACTTTACACACGCTGAGTGGAGAAACTGAGAAAACTTCACCTTACAAAATGGGGAATTACAGAAAAACTATAAGTGCTATCAATATAATTCTTTCACTAACAGTGCCAGGACGCTTCAGCAAAGAGACTGATCCACTTTTTGTGAAGATATTCCAAAAAATGAAGGATTGGTGGCAAGTTAGAAACAGCCTTCATTTCTGTGTCTCCAAAATTTGTAGAGATCTTTAGAATGGGAGTGAATGAGAGATTGAGCCGTCACTCTGTTTGGCCACGTTGCGGAAAAACCCTAGGTCCTATGAAAATAAGAAAAGCATTGCCTGAAAGAAGACAAAAATCTCTACTACTTTTGAGAAAATGGTGTATGAAGAGTCAAAATTGTGGCCGTCAAACATGACATTATATGGTTGCCAAAAATCACATCTTATTGGTTGGCTACAGGTGGGGAGGGCTTTGGTTTAGACTTTCACCTTCCCTTGGTGGTGCCCTGGGTTGGTCCCAACCCCTCAGCACTTTGCCATCCTCCTCTTCTTATCTTCTTGTTCAGGGCTGCTCCTCATCCTACAAAACATTCCTACAAAGCATCTTGTGACACAGTCCCTTTTGCATGACCCCTTTTTATGGTAACTCATCCTTGAAGTTTATGATTCTCCCATCCCTAAGTACACCTTGCCTTTCTCTCTGTGACAGTGTATCATCCAGGGCCTCTCTCAGCCTGACATCTTTACTTCGCTTTCCCTTCAGCAACAATGTATCATAAGAGGCCTCTCTTACTGCAGGCCGGCCTTATCTGTACCATCATACATACACTCTGCAGAAACTATTCCTGTGTCCCTTCTTTCCCTTTGTCCTTTCTCTCCCTGTGACCTTTCTCCCTCTGCTATCTCTCCCTGTGATCTTTCCCTGGACACCACACATATGTTAGTGATTACGAAGTTAGAAGGCTAACCCATCATCAAGTTATTCACATTTGATTTCCATGCATTCTATGGCATTGTACAACACACATGTAAATATAGTATTTAGTTAGTCACTTTCCTAAACTACTAATGTGGATAATTATATGTGTAAGTACCTGTGTATGTGTGTGCGTGTGTGAGTGTATGTGTCGGACTCCTTCACATCTGATTGCTTCTTCACACAGTGGGGCAAGGTTTGTAACCCTTGATCCTCACAATTTGGTCTTACAACTCTTTGTAACAATGTATAGACGTTTATAAGAGTACTGATATTATAAATGAAAGATGTAAATATATAAATTTATTTCCCATATTTATAAGTGAAATTAGTAAGATTTTATTTCCAAACAGTTATAAATGATGTTAGTAAATGTGTAAAATTTATTTCCCAACACAATCAACCTGCATGTAGAAAAGTAAAGTAATTTGTTTTTGGGGGTTTGAGTGTGTATGTGTGTGTGCGTGTGTTATTGTTTATATTATGGAATTATAGAGTCTTATGGCCGTGGACACAAAAGACTTCCTGAATCTCTCAGTCTTGGTTTTAGGAGGAATTAGTCTGGGGCTGAATGAACTTCCCATTCGCCACAGTTCCTCATGAAGTGGGTGGGCAGAATTGTCCAGTATGGAGTTGATTTTGTCCACCATCCTCCTCTCTGCCACAGCCTCCAGTCTGTTGTTCCAGTCCAACAACAGATTTTGCCTTCCTGATCAACTTGTTTAGTCTGTTGGCCTCACCAGCCTTGATGCCACCTCCCCAGCACACAACTGCAAAGAACAGTGCACTCGCTACTACAGACTGATAGAACGTCTTCAGTAGCTTGTTGCACACGCCAAAGGAACAGAGTCTCCTGAGGAAGAACAGTCTGCTCTGTCCTTTCTTGAAGAGTGCATCTGGATGGAGACAGGGACTGGGGTCTTCCTACTCCTCCGAAAGTCCACCACCAGTTCTCTGGTTTTCTTAATATTGAGCTTTAGACAGTTGTTACACCAATCAACAAAGCTTTTTATCAAGTGAACTCACAAAGAGGGGCACTGAAGAAAAAGACAGACAAATAAGAAAAGACAATGAAAGTAAGAAAGAAAGGTGAGGAAAGACAAGGAATATTAAGAAACTAAAATAATCAAATAAAGGGGGTAAACGGCCTGCCTACTGAAGACAGCAAGGCCAACAATGGTGCCTAAAGCAATTTGCCAGGAGCCAAGTGCTTGGTAAGGAGTGAAAGAAGTATGAAAAAAGAATAATATGATGTGTGTCACATCCTGTTTGGAGGACATGGCCTCCAACATGGCCCACACTGACAATAGTCTCCATGTCTAACAGCAGTGGACATTAACCCTCTGGGGTCTGAGCGGGTTTTGGGGGCTGGACAAATTTTGACATGTCCTGACATTTGTGCTTTTTTCGGTGTCTTTTAAACATATTAATGTCTAAAGTCTGATTACACTGTAATCAGCACAAAATTGGCTACAATAATATGTGAGCAGCAAGTTTATACATGATTGTGTTTTTGAGAAAAAAGTGTTTATGCATGGTTAGTGAAAGACTACAATTTTTTACAATAAGACCATAAAACACATACAGAACACTGGTTCACAAGACTTTGGAGACCTGCATGTTGTAGGCTAAAGTGTTTACTTCACAGTGTTGTGAAAGGCATCTTGTTCACACATTCACAGTAAACAATACACTGATTTAAATTTTCTAAGACACTTTTTGTCCAGAAAGGCCATATGCAAGAGGGTTTGTCTGAGGATGAACAGTCATGTGATTTACCTGAGAGCACAAAAGACGCACTGAACGACCAGACAAAGACGCGCATAATGAGCCTTTCAGTCAATGTAGATGGGACGGATTAGTGCAGCACAATACAAAACAATGAGGAGCCAAACGATCCTCATTTGAGTTAAAATCAGTGTTTTTACTCTGAGGACAAGCTAAACTATTTGTCTCTGTGTGGAATGTAAGGAGCGCCGCTTCACGTGCATAACGCGCCATCATCCAAACGCGCAGAAAAAGTGAGTAAATTCTATGATGAAGTTTGATATTTTGTGTCATTTCTCGGGGGTGTGCACATATTTACCTGGTTCACCTGAGATTATTTACATGTGAACAATGGACAGTGTACAAGGCGGGACCGCATTACCTGTAATGAGGTGAGACGGGAAAAAACGTACTTCTCCTTACGTTAATACGGATTAAATAAAAAGTGATGATTTGTTTTTGACTTCAATTGTTTCACTCAAAAGAAAACATTTCAAGCTTTCTAGCCATATAATTCTTATTTTTAGGAGCCAAGTATTCGCTGAGATTCTGGTTGTTTTATTTACGCGTCTGTGAAGAGAAATGGCAGAGACAGACATGGCAGATATCGCACCCTGTCGGCTTTCTTTATTTAAAAAAGCACAACGTTTTGTTGTTATTATGATGGTATACCACTAAAACTAGACCCTTTACAGATTTGAATCATATACTTCTTTTATCTGTACGATCAGAATTGACGGAGTAATTTAAGTTTGTTTCGGCCTTATCAGAAAAAGATGCGTCAAAACGCGCCGGCGCGTGCGTCGACCCCAGAGGGTTAATGCAGCAGGAAATTAAATATCTTCTAGATCACGGTTTCGCCATCCCAAGTAACAGTCCTTGGAGTTCGCCTTCTCTTCTTGTTCCCAAACCCGATCAAACGTTCAGATTCTGTAACGATTACCGAAAGGTAAATGGTATTACAAAACCAGATTTGTTCCCATTGCCACACATGGATGACTGTATAGACCGTGTAGGTGCTGCCAAATATGTCACCAAATTAGACCTTCTTAAAGGATATTGGCAGGTTCCCCTTACACCACGTGCCTCTGAAATATGTGCTTTTGTAACTCCTGACCATTTTCTCCAGTATACAGTCATGCCATTCGGTTTAAGAAATGCACCAGCCACTTTGCAGCGGCTGATGAATACAGTGCTGTCAGGTGTGAAAAATTGTGAAGTTTACTTGGATGACATAGTGGCAGATTCTGACACCTGGGCCGAACACTTAGAAACCCTTACGGAAATTTTTAAGCGGTTACGTACGGCTTCCCTTACACTTAACTTGGCCAAATGTGAATTTGGAAAAGCTATAGTTTCTTACCTAGGTAAATAGGTTGGCCAAAGCCAAGTTTCTCCCATTGCTGCCAAGGTACAAGCAATCCTTAAGTTTCCAGCCCCTCAAACACGCTGTGAGCTCCGCTGTTTTCTGGGGATGGCTGGATATTATCGTGCATTTTGCAAAAACTTTTCCGAGGTAATAGCTCCCCTAACGAGCTAAGTAAGTCTGAAAACCCCATTCCAGTGGTCAGAGAAATGTCAATCTGTTTTCGAGGCCGCCAAAGCTCTTCTCTGCAGTGCTCCTGCTCACTAGACACTAGTGCTCTCGGAGCAGGTGCAGTACTCCTGCAAGAGGATGATGCGGGCATAGACCATCCAATCTGTTATTTCTCAAAAAAGTTCAAGAAACACCAGCTATATTACAGCACCATTGAAAAAGAGGCCTTAGCCTTGTTGCTAGCCTTACAACACTTTGAGGTATATATTGGGTCCAGTCCTGTGCCGACAGTCATCTTCTCTGACCACAACCCTCTCGTGTTTTTGACTCAGATGCAGAACAGCAACAATCGTCTCATGCGTTGGTCATTGTTACTTCAAGACTACAATATTGAAATTCGTTACAAAAAGGGTCTAGACAACATTATGGCAGATGCTCTGTCTAGGTGTTAAGAACAGATCAAACATTCTCTTACGGGAAAAATGTTTGACTTTTTTTTTTAGGGGGGGAGGTGTTATGACCCTGGGTCATTATTAATGAGGTTTATGATTTGATTGTTGTTAGCTCTCTCTCCTCCCCTGGTTCTTGATGTGTGTGTATATGTGTATGTGAGAGAGAGAAAGGAGTGGGCGTGGAGTATAGGTGGATCCATGGGGTTGGCTCATTCAAACTAAATTGATGTTCCAGGATTGGTCCAGTCCTTCCCTGCAAACTACAAAAGCACCAACTGTCTGCAGCCCCAGGGCTCTTCTCCATCTCTGCCACTCCCAAACCAGCACTCTTTGTGGTGAAACTCTGTATTTGTAAGAAGCCTGTGTGTAGGACAAATTGTTAGTTTGCGAATTGTAACCTTAGAGAAAGGACATTTGTGACTTTAATTGCACTGTAAATATTGAGCACCCGGTAGCATTTCTTTGTAGTGAGAAGCCCAGTTATTTTTATTTTAGTTTTCTCCTGTTTTGGTGAGGTTTTTGTTTGGTTAGGTAAGTTTAGGGTTGCCTTAGAGTTTTTGTTTGTTATTTTGGGCATTGATTATTAGAAGAAATAATTATTGACTGCAATTGAGGTCCCAAGAGGAGTCCCCGATGAGTACAAATTGGTTGACCAGGTAGCAGCAGGCTTTGAGAATTTACCTATTGTGTCTGCCTTTTTCCCTTTCACTCCTAATAAAAATGTTGATCGTATTAACTATGTGCATTACAATATGCTCAGGCTTGCTAACCTCACTAGAGACACCGTGGAAGGGTTGTCAGAACAATTGGGCCCCACCTCTCTCATGACGGTACAGAATAGAATGGCGTTAGACATGCTATTAGCTGAAAAAGGGGGTGTATGTTCTATGTTTGGGGATCAGTGTTGTACTTTCATTCCTAATAATACCGCCCCGGATGGGTCTGTTGCTAAAGCATTAGAGGGTCTTCGCACCCTCTCCAAAGAAATGCATGAGATTTCAGGGACTGACAATGCCCTGGAAGTTTGGCTGAATCAGACATTTGGTAGGTGGAAAACTGCAGTCATCTCTGTTCTCATCTCACTGACTGGCATGGTCACTGCTCTGGTATTGTGTGGATGTTGTTGTATTCCGTGTATTAGATCTCTTTGTAACAGGTTGATAGTGTCCACTATTGAGGGGAAGCAGGCTGCACATCAAATGCCCCTGCTGACCCCGAAGGGGGAGGCACAGGAGTCAGATGAGGAGGACGAGGTCACCACTTTTGGTTTACACATGTAGAGAAGTTGTTGGTCTCCTGAGGGGTGACCAAAAGGGGGAATTGTGGGAATTTAAATAAAGCATGTTTGGCTAATGACTTTTATTAATTCTTTATTAAACTACTTTGCATAGAAATAGGGGTTAACACAATGATGAGGGGGACTCAGGGAAGTAGAATAATATAGAGTAGTTGTAGATGCAACAGGATTTTGTTTGTGTTGTGTGAGTGTATGTTTACATACAGGACAAGGAATGGCAGAGGTACGACAGCAGTTGGGAAATTCCTCAACATCGACCAATCATCAAAGGAGAAACTTGGGATCCTACATTCCAATCTTAATGTATAGAATACTGGGTCAGGGACAGTCAGGAGTCAGACTTTGTGAACTGACAAAGAATGCTGTTGGTGATAAGGACAGTCTGACCGAGAGCTCTGTAATGTTTTATTCAGTTAATATTTAATAAATATAATCAATTGGACCAAGAATATCTTCTCCAGTCTCATCGATTAAACGAACACACGGAACAGAGGATTTGAATGCCTGTTCCTACAAAGCTTTTAAGCTTTATGTTAGGAGCTCTGTGAAATGATTCTTAAAGTTATTTCATGTCTACAGCCTTTTTATTTCTTTGTCAAAAGTCCTATACTTACTGTCAGGTTATTTATGTATTGAAGATTTGTACAGACTTTCAGTATATACAGTAAGTACTAATAGATACAGATGTTTAGTTTTAAAATGAAAATGAAAATATTTGCCTTTGTCTGTTACAAAATTGTTACTGTGGTCTTCAATATTTTAATCAGTTTTTGTGACCAAAAGGCAAAGTTTTGATCATGCATCTGAATTTACTTTATACATAATATATTAGAGACTTATGATCCATGTTTGATAAAAAGGGGAAAGTTCAGCTGACTGACACTAAAAGATGCTTGAGGACCCTAGCCCCACATCATTACACCTACAATTTTCCTCCAGTTATTGAATCATAAGGCACAATGAGAAACAGGCTAAATGAGGAATAAGGTGGAAAATTCTGTTTTTATGTCAGCAGTGTGGCCATCCTCCAGAATATAAATGTTTTTCCACAGATAGGAAACTCATAATATCACAGTTATAGGTCTACTTGCATCTTTGTGCAATTTCCCTGATGTTAATACTGCAGCTGGGTTCCACAACTGTATCGCACATACCTGGATTACACACAGATTTAAATGTGCATTTCTTTTTTCCTCTTCTTTTTAATTTGTGTGCCTTTTGTAATACTCTCCACAGGTATTTTTTAAACTGCTTAATCTTGTATTAATACCCCCTCCATGTATATTGCCAGTATATAGACCATCCCCATGTGTGGTTGTGTTGCCATGGAAACAGGAATGGCATTGTAATATCTGTGTATTCTTTACCCTTGTCCACAAAGCATCACATTGAGGAAAAGCTGACACAAGCTTTCAGCCAGCACTCTCTAACCTGTGTGTAAGTGGACCCTCTGTAGAGTAACAAACAGTCATTAAATGTTTTTCTATTTTCTTCCTACATTGCCTTTGACTAGAATTTGTACAGTTTACTACTGTATGACTGACAATGTGCTGCATATTATTATAAACAGTGTTTATGTTTTCTTTGTATACTAAATCAGCACACAAGAATGAACACCTGTCTTATTCCTCTGAATCATCTTCCATTTTTCATACAGCCTTTTAGGAACCTCAATTTGGCTTATGAAAGGTAAACTGTTTAAAACTAATCATCACCATCTAGTGGCAGCAAATATGTAAACCATCAACTGTTCACATTACATCTATTTCCCTTGAATTAAAAGACAGCTCCAAGTGACAAGTTGTCACATTTACTTTTATTGTAAACATGATATTATTCCAAAACATTAATATGTTAGAGGAACAGAGATAAAGAAAGGTAAGGACATCTAGAAAACATCTACACAAGACTTTGGTAAGAATCTTGGGGCACATTCTTATCAAAAATTCCACAGCAAAAAAATAACTACATTTTCTAATAATTGTCCAAATGATATAGCTGGGTAAAAAGTCAACTGGGCATTTTGTGTCCTAGAAACAACTGAACAATTGAAAGCATATAAATCACTGGAATGGCTAGGCATCTGTGCTTTAACGATTGGATTAAACCATACTACAGAAGGATACCACAATATGTAACAGGTATTTATCCTATTATTAAATCAATTTATATTTCATAATTATATTTTCCAAATACTATACCACAAGTTTACAGTAATCTTGCAAAAGAGTTGTATCTTTATCAGAGCTAGTTTAAAAGCACAGAAGAATCAGCATTGTTTAAATCCAGAGTTTTCCAAAGAGATCTTTAAGATCATCTCCTGACAACTGACTGACTCAGCTCTGGATTTAACAAATACAGACTCAGATATGTGCCATTTTAGCCTTAAACAGAGTGCATTGAATCATTGTGCAACAGCGTCCCATGCTCTGTCCTGTTCTCAAACCCCTAGCAGGGGTGTACATTACAAGCCCTGATCTCCTTCCGGTCTTTGCAGCTGGACAGCTGGGCAGTCTTAAACCTCTGCTTCACTGTCATGAGCCGTTCTTGAATACCTCCACCACACAGCTTGGTACATTCTGTCCAGTTCGACCACGGCCTCATTTTACACCCTGGAGATACAAATGAAGGAATGGGATGAGAGAGACTTCCAGATTCATATGAACTAGTCTTGCATTTTATTTTTATTATCTGTATGGTGTTGTACTCCTGAATGTATACCGGTGGATACCAACCTGGATGCTCAGAGGCAATCTCAGCTCTGCCCTGTTTGCTCCTCCTTTTTTCACGTTGTTCCTTGCGTCGTTTCTTCTCATCAGTGTTGGCTTGTCCTTGATTGCACTTTCTGAGTTTACACTTCTTCCTCTGAATGGTCTCAGGACAGGGGTCTCCTCCAAACTGAGGTTCCAGTGTCACTATGCGTGTTCGGATTGTATGACCCTTCCCACATGACTTATTGCACTCTGACCATTCAGTCCACTCTGACATGACACAGTCTATGGCTGCGTAAGCAGAATTGGACAGAAAAACACAAGTTCAGTGGATGTTTGAAACAGTAGAAAAGTGAAATGAGAGTTGTAAATGATGAGAAAGGAAGACAAAGAGAGGTATATTAAAGGATCCAGATGACACAACCTTAATGAATCCCCCTCTGCCATGCTTTGATACAGTGTTATGTGTACCATATGTCATGCATTATATATGAATAACAGGTGGGCAATTTGGCAAAATGGTAGTCTAAGACCTGTAATGGAAAAATGAGTTTTAATGATTGATTATTCTCACTGATTATGATTGTTATTGTTTCTTACTGTATTCTTGTTTTTTTTTGTTTCACAGGTTTTCATTTACAGGTTGATTCACAGAGTTCACTAACACTTGTGGATTTCATAATCATATTTGATGTTTATGTTCTTCCTGACCTAGTATAGTCTGACACTAAGGGACACAGTGTTCTCAAGGATGTTGGTGAAGAGTATCTGGGAGAAAGTTTTCCTTAGGACACTAGGTGTGAGGAAGGGACAAGTACAACAGAGCACGCCCAGGATGGAGGGTTAACTGTCGAATAAGAATATAGAGTTTTAGAATATAGCCTTATTAGGGAATCATTTTGTAGAACAATAGGGAAGTACAGACTTAATTATCTGATTATGTGAATGATTATTTGCATTTACTTTGGTCATTTTGTATCAACTACTGTTTCTTTTTACAATCTTCTAGAGTTTTAATTCCAGCTACAAATACACTATATTCATATATACAAACAAGATCAGTCAGTTTAGAGAAGGTACTGTACATATGACTTAAGCTTCTTTCTGCTGTCTGCTATAAATATATAAATATTTTTTCCTCTCCACTGTCGCCAAGTGCTTGCTCATAAGGGAATTGTTGGGTTTTTAGTTTTAGTTTTTGTAAAGTGCCTTGAGATGATTTGTATTGTGATTTGGCGCTATACAAATAAAATTGAATTGAATTGAATTGAATAAAGTATAGGGTATATCTCTGCATCAAGAAATAACCTGTATAACAAAGATTATTATTACTTTCTATAAATTATAAATCTGCATACATGTCCATCATAAGGGTGTGTAGATAGGGTTGGTTATTACTTACGACACTCTGGTAGCATGCACTTTTCCACCTGTTCCAACTCTTCGGTACATTCTCCCAGCTCCACAGGGGACTTGAGCATGCGCTGTCGTGTCCTCAGACCTTTCCCACAAGTCACGCTGCAGTCGCTCCAGTCAGACCATGGAGTCAGCAAGCAAGGAATTGTGTCTAGAGAAAAGAGGTGTCTCAGCACAGTACACGCACATCTGGTGTACTATATATTAAATGATTGTGTATGTTAGACATTTACACTACAGCAAAAACAATCAGATCAGGCCTGTGTTTTGTTTTTGCTTTTAAATTTATTACTATAGGGTTAAATCTGTAAAAATGTATTCTACAAGTTTTTAAATGCAGACAGGTAAGCCATCTGTGACATTTGTTTCATCCGTGCTATTTCCATCAAGCTACAGTAAGGTTATTGTCAGGCTACAGGCTCCTGCCTAGTCAGTAATGAGGCCATTATCACCAGATTTGAAGTGTAGGAGGTGTCAGTTTTGTTGTGAGCCTGGAAATGCTGCTACTCACGACATTCTGGCATCATGCACTTCTCAACTTCTAGCACCTCTGCCCCGCAAATGGAGCCATCTGCAGGAGGCATCTTCACCATGCGCTCTCTCCTCTTCATGCCAAGACCACAAGTGGCACTGCAAACATCCCATTCACCCCACTCTGTGACTAGGCAACTGCTGGGAACTAAGACCAAGAGGGAAGAGATGGTTAGCCTAGAGGACTACTTATATTAGCTCTGTTGTATGTTGTGTGTCAGTAGAGAGGCCATATTGGAAAACCTACAGCATTCCTCATTAACCACACAGTTTTCAGTCTCCTCTGTGGGTAGGGTGCAGACCGAGCCATCTTCAGGGAACTGCTTAACATAACGTTCCCGGGAACGTGTGCCCAACCCGCAGGAGACACTACATGGAGACCAGGTGATCCACTCTGACATCATGCAGGTGGAAGCATCTAAAGAGTCAAAGGCCAAAGGGGAGATGTTAGCAAGCCTAGAGAGAGGTTCATCATTTTATAACTGTCAAAAGGATTTAAAAACACAGGAAATTCAAAATTGTAAATTTGTAGCTTAACAGGTGTTATAAATTCTATCTTCCCATTAGCCTTGTCAACTGCTTCTATGTACCGAAATTAGGTTAGCTTTATTTCCTAGTTCAGACACAGGGTTTTAATCCTGTTTGGCTTGGTCTGGTCAGAAACCATGTCCAAATACACTACCAGTCAAAAATTTGGACACATTTTCTCATTCAGTTCAATGGGAAAGTGATCAGCTCATACTGTAATTACTATTGACAGGAGTTGATTTGCACATTTGTGTTGGACTATTACAGGTGGAACTTGTCCTTTTGTAAGATTTGTATGTGACAATAATTTCAGTTAAAAGTGATTATCAACCAGTTCTGCATATAGCGAATATAAATATTTACACGTGTGGAAATGCAGACGCACCTATGGGGACTTCATATAAGATAAAGAAAGTAACTGGCCTTAGCTTGCTCAGCGACCACCGCCCAGAACACATAAAAGACAACAAGGGAATAACAACTCCATATATGGTAATAGACTAAATTCCTTTTGGTGGAAAAGTCCTGGTATGGTGGTCACCAGCTATATACAAGGTATAGTTTCCACCTATAGTTCAGATCTCTCTGCCTGCGTGTGTGAGTTGATCTCCGGAGATGTCTCTGTATTTTTACAATAAACCGGTGTGTCGATTCCTAACTTTCTTCTTTTAACCCTCCATCAATGGACTCGGGTAAAGGTCACAAGGTCTGACTTTTCAACAATTTGGGGTCTCGTCCGGTCTTGGAGGGGAAAATGAAGGAATTGGACTGAGGAACCGTCCGAAAGACCACATTGACAGTCTCTATTATATTAAATTCTGCTGAATTGACTACCACTAAAATTGATACTGTCGATGTGTATTTCGGATTGGTTACAAATTCTGACGGATTGAAAGTTATAAATCGAAAGTAAAATATATAAAGAAAATACAATTAAAGAAAAAAAAACTATCCGAGCCGTGTGCGATCGGCAGGCCGCAGTTGAATAATACCTGAGCCGTGTGCGATCGGCAGGTAAACTGTGAGTGTGTCTGAGCCATGTGCGATCGGCAGACACAGTGTGAGTGAAGACCTGAGCCGTGTGCAATCGGCAGGCCACAGTTGAATAATACCTGAGCCGTGTTCAATCGGCAGGTAAACTGTGAATGTGTGTCTGTATAATATCTGTTATAACATAGGAATAAAGACGTATGTATGGTATTAAATATAAAACTCAATGAAGAGGTAAGTAAAGATATTTATGAGAGGCACGTGGCGAAAGAAGAGGTAAGTATGAAGGGGAAGTGTCTCTGAGAGGGACCCTAATAGACTGTGCAGAGGGGAACGGAGGACCGAGCGGTGGGGGACTGGGGTCCCAGAATGATTTGTTGATGTTCCCCTTGATGGACACCGGAGGTGGGTTTAAATACCGGCCTTACGGGTTGGGGATGTGCAGGCTTTGGTGGACCAACTTCCCCCAGTAGCAGAGGGGGGAGGCCTGTGGCTCGGCAAATTGGACTCGCTGACCGCAGGACAGAGACTAGCTATTGGGGATTTTAGAGCCGTGATTCAGAGATGCCTGACCAGCATGGACGCAAGAGACAGAGAAGGCTGCGGGCACCCTCCGCATCCCGGATGAGGAGCCGTTTGCCCGGTGGGCTGGTGACCTGGGCAAGGCAATCCGTGAGAAATATCCGCTGCCAAATTCAGCAGCAGTCCCAAAGGTGACTTGGAACGTTAAAGATAACCCCAGAGTTTTCTTAGACCAGAGTAAAGAGTTGTGGATTCGACAGACAGGGTGTCATCCAGGTAAACCGGGTCCCCAAAGGGAGTGGTACCGACAGGCGGTATTGGAGGGGGTCCCAGAAAAGATCAAAACGGCCATGATTGACAATCCAGCTTTGCAGGGGGCTGATTCAGTGGTGTGGGAGAGACATTTGGTGCATCACCTCACCCGCGTCCAGCAGCAGATGCTGAAGGAAGGAGAGCAAAATCAGGAGCTCCAGACCCAGCTGCTGAAGCTCCAGTTGGCGGAAGCAAGGCAGAAAGTGGATGCCGAAAAGAACAAAGACAAAAAAGAGAAGGCCAAGAAGGTTATGTGGCAGTGGGGCGTAGATGCTCCGGATACTTCTGATCTGTTCCCAGTACCTCCTTGGGAGCCGCAACATCACCCTCCAGGCAATAGGGGAGGATACAGGGGAGCTCCGAGGGGGGACCGTGGGTGGAGAGGACGCGGTGGTCATGGGGGCTCGTGAAGGGACTCAGCCCAATGTTTCCTCTGCAACGGAAATGATCATTGGATCAAGGACTGTCTATACAGGGGCTGTATGGCTTGAGGCCGAGCTCAAGGAGGGCAGGGAGTGCACCTGCAACGTGGTAGGGGTGGCCCCACACCGGCTCACAATATGCCTGTGATGGATTGGGGTCCTCCATCCAGTTGGGAGGACTCCTACCGAGACTGACACACCCCGCTGAGAGGTCTGGACAGCGGAACGAACACGGCAGATCCACTGCTGTCCATGAAGGTGAACCATACGAATCTGTCATTTTTGGTCGACACAGGGGCTACGTGTTCCACTCTCAACACCACCCTGGCTTCCACCTTGTCGAACCACAAGACCACCATCATGGGCTTCTCGGGGAGAAACGGACTCTGCCAATAACTCGACCTCTGCTCACCCAGGTGGGCAGCCAGCAGGTACGCCACCCCTACATTTATTCACCTGGCACTCCTGTCAACCTCCTCGGCCGGGACTTATTGATTAAGCTTGGGGCCACTATTCTGTGTGCCCCCAAGGGACTTACTGTTACTCTGCCAGATGGCCTGCAACTGCCATGTCGGACATATTCAGACGGGCAACGAAAACAATGCTTGTTGAAGCCGCTGGTGAATGAGGTTGCCGACATCTACTGGGCTAGGTTGTGCCCGGAGAGTCCGGGACATAAGGGCATATGGTCCACGTATCAGTCTTGGTGCCCCTGGATCTCGCTCCTCGAGCCCTAAATTCCTCCCCCGGACCCTCTCCATGTTACCCTCTTCTATGATAAGCTCCAAACCGATTGGTACAAGGAGGCGTTTGAGCAGGTTGAGGGAGACTCCTGGAGCATCGACGCCGAGAATATCTATGTCGCCCCCGAGGGGGTGGTGGCGGGAGTGCAGCTTCTCCCGGCCCAACAAGATTGGTTTCGCATGAGTGAGGACAGTGGACCACGTGTCTCTCGCCCTACATCCTGACCATGAGGCAAAAGTGCTGGGGGGTATTCTCAAGAGGGCGTTGGCCCACAAAGACTGGCAGACCACCCCCATACCGCAGGTCCGGTACGTTCCTCAGATTAAAACTTTTTGCATTCAGCTGACAGCCACAGACCATGCTATATTGGAACATAGAGAGGTGTCCAGGTACCATGACATGGCACGCATTGACCATCTCAGCTGCCGGACTTCTTATGGGCTCAGTCTCCCACGGACGTGGGCTTAACGGACTGTGCCCCAGTCACCTTCCAGGTCCAAGGGGGGCTTCCCCTTTGGATCTGCCAATACCCACATAAACCTCAGGCAGAGGAGGGGATTAGGGATACCATTGAAGGCTTAATACGAGTGGGGGTGCTAGAACCCTCCTCGTTACGGTGGAACACACCCATTCTACCGGTTGAGAAAAAGGGTACAGGTAAATTCCGTATGGCACATGATCTTAGGGCCATCAATGATATATTAGTAACTTCCACCTTTCTGGTTCCCAAACCATATGTGGCTCTGGCTAACCTGGATCCTAGCCAGACTTGGTTTTCTTGTATTGATCTGGCCAATGCCTTCTTCTGCCTCCCGTTGGCAGAGGAGTGTCGTGACATTTTCTCTTTCACTTATCGGGGACGCCAGCTCAGGTACACCAGACTCCCTCAGGGCTTCGCTCTCTCGCCCGGTATTTTCAATCAGGTTTTGAAACAGGTGCTACATTCCTGCGCTTTGCCAGAAGGCACCACTTTAATCCAGTATGTTGATGACCTTCTGCTCGCCGCACCCTCCGTCGCGACCTGTCTCTAGGCCACGGAGTCCGTGCTGCGTCATCTAGCCGAGAGGGGCTTTAAGGTCAGCAAATCTAAACTATAAGTGTGCCGTAAACAAGTTGCCTTTTTGGGCCGACTGATCTCCTAAGCAGGGGCGGGATTATCACCTGCTCACAGGTCTACCATCCTGCACCACCCCCCGGCCGGTACTGGTCAAAGATATGTTCTCCTTTTTGGGGCTCACGGGCTACAGCCACTCTTTCATTCCCGACTATGCCAACCTTACCACTCCACTTCGTCAGCTAGTCAAGGAACAGGGCATGCGGAATCTTTCAGCACCGCTCGTTTGGACGACTGAGGCAGAACGGAACTTCATCTCCCTCAAGCAAGCTCTGGCCACGGCCGCAGATCTGGCCATTCCTGACTATACTCAGCCCTTCTTCTTGGATGTTTCTGTAAAGGACGCAGTTGCCAACGGCGTCCTGTTCCAGAAAAAAGGGGGAGTCAGGAGAGTCTTGATGTACACAAGTACTGCATTGGACACCATGGAAAGAAGACACCACGCCATGGGACACCCACTTAGGGTGCTCACCATTCACAGTGTGGTGGCTTATGTCAATTCCCAGATATTCACACTCTCCTCCCTCAGACAACAAAGGCTGAGCAGGATTCTGGAGGAACCACATATCTCATATACACATGAACGTATTAACATGGCAGACAGGATTGGGACGGGACAAGTCCACAGGTGCGAGGAAAAAGTCCTGAAAGAGGAAAAAGTGTGCCCAGATCTGCAGGCCACGCCACTCCAGGACGCACGTGACCTTTATACGGATGGCTGCTGTTTCAGAGATGAGAAAGAGGGGTTGAAGGCTGCTTATGCGGTGGTGGAAGACACAGGAGGGGAGTTGCAGGTAAGGGTGGCAGAAAGGCTGGAAGGACAACAGTCGGCACAGAGGGCAGAAGTGATGGCCATGCTGGCAGCTCTGAAATTGGGCAAGGGCCAAAAAGTGAACATCTACAGTGGGTACAGAAAGTATTCAGACCCCTTTAAATGTTTCACTCTTTGTGTCATTGCAGCCATTTGCCAAAATCAAAAAAGTTCATTTTATTTCTCATTAATGTACACTCAGCACCCCATCTTGACAGAAAAAGGCAGAAATGTAGAAACTTTTGCAAAGTTATTAAAAAAGAAAAACTGAAATATCACATGGTCATAAGTATTCAGACCCTGTGCTCAGTATTGAGTAGAAGCACCCTTTTGAGCTAGTACAGCCATGAGTCTTCTTGGGAATGATGCAACAAGTTTTTCACACCTGGATTTGGGGATCCTCTGCCATTCTTCCTTGCAGATCGTCTCCAGTTCTGTCAGGTTGGATGGTGAACTTTGGTGGACAGCCATTTTCAGGTCTCTCCAGAGATGCTCAATTGGGTTTAGGTCAGGGCTCTGGCTGGGCCAGTCAAGAACGGTCACAGAGTTGTTCCGAAGCCACTCCTTTGTTATTTTAGCTGTGTGCTTAGGGTCATTGTCCTGTTGAAAGGTGAAACTTTGGCCCAGTCTGAGGTCCTGAGCAGTCTGGAAGAGGTTTTCTTCCAGGATATCTCTGTACTTGGCCGCATTCATCTTTCCTTCAATTGCAACCAGTCGTCCTGTCCCTGCAGCTGAAAAACACCCCCACAATATGATGCTCCCACCACCATGTTTCACTGTAGGGATTGTATTGGGCAGGTGATGAGCGGTGCCTGGTTTTCTCCACACATACTGCTTAGAATTAACGCCAAAAAGTTCAATCTTGGGCTCATCAGAGAATCTTATTTCTCATAGACTGGGAGTCCTTCATGTGTTTTTTGGCAAACTCTATGCGGGCTTTTATGTGTCTTGCACTGAGGAGAGGCTTCCGTTGGGCCACTCTGCCATAAAGCCCTGACTTGTGGAGGGCTGTAGTGATAGTTGACTTTGTGGAACTTTCTCCCATCTCCCTACTGCATCTCTGGAGCTCAGCCACAGTGATCTTTGCGTTCTTCTTTACCTCTCTCACTAAGGCTCTTCTCCCACGATTGCTCAGTTTGGCTGGACGGCCAGGTCTAGGAAGACTTCTGGTTGTCCCAAACTTTTTCCATTTGAGGATTATGGAGGCCACTGTGCTCTTAGGAACCTTGAGTGCTGCAGAAATTCTTTTGTAACCTTGGCCAGATCTGTGCCTTGCCACAGTTCTGTCTCTGAGCTCCTTGGGCAGTTCCTTCGACCTCATGATTCTCATTTGCTCTGACATGCACTGTGAGCTGTAAGGTCTTATATAGACAGGTGTGTGCCTTTCCTAATCAAGTCCAATCAGTTTAATTAAACACAGCTGGACTCCAATGAAGGAGCAGAACCATCTCAAGGAGGATCAGAAGAAATGGACAGCATGTGAGTTAAATATGAGTGTCACTGCAAAGGGTCTGAATACTTATGACCATGTGATATTTCAGTTTTTCTTTTTTAATAAATTTGCAAAAATTTCTACATTTCTGTTTTTTTCTGTCAAGATGGGGTGCTGAGTGTATATTAATGAGAAATAAAATGAACTTTTTTGATTTTGGCAAATGGCTGCAATGACACAAAGAGTGAAAAATTTAAAGGGGTCTGAATACTTTCTGTACCCACTGTATGTTCTGTGTTTCAGCCTAACGTCTAAACACAGTTTAGGAGGAAGCTCTAGTAACTATGGAGGACCAACTGAAATTAGCATGAGACAACCAGCACAGCCACAGGTTACTTGTTTTGTCCTCCGGTTTACTGAGGCTTGGTCTGTTCCGCTGTGGGCTGGTCTGACTGCAGTCTGCCAGTGGGTTTCCAGGAGAGACATAGACGTTCTCCGAAGTCCTGGGCTGCAGGCCTGGAGTCAGTTCATCGCCTTTACTCGCTCTTCGTCTGGCTGCTGCAGGGTTGTCTCATGGAGTTTGGTTGATGTGAGCTGGTCCGCTGGAGTTAAGTGTTTGGCCACACGCGGTCAGGATGTCTTTGTGTCTCTCCTCCATATGGGCAGTAAAAGCAGTCCCTACTTCATGGTTCTTCTGTGAGGTGTTCTTTTTCTGAGTCTTTCTCCTTTGAGCAAGAGGATCTTCTGTTCTGGAATTCTGTTCTCTCTTTTTCAGGGTGTTCAGAGTTTGTCTGTCTGTGTACTGTCTTTTGTGCGTTTCTGTCCTGGGCGGGTAATCCATCTGACTGTGCTTGACACAATGTGACTGATTAACAGTCTCACTGATCTCTCTGAATCAAGAATAACCTATTATGTTGTATGTTTTAAGAGTGTTTTTAAAAATGGGAACTATTTCTTTTTCCACCCTGCAAAGTTGAAACACATGACAAACATAACTAATCAGAGTCAATAGTTCATCAGTAACATAAATGAGAGTCAATACAACTTTATAGTTATATGGATTAACCACAAGCATCAAGCATGAATAACAGATAAACCATAGCATAGCTTCTATATCACACTGTAGTCTGACAGCTCTGTATAGGTCTAGACACACGTTACATATTTAGCATTCAAAGTAGAAATATACAAGAACATGATATATAGACCAGTTCAAACGGTTAAAGGTCATGTCTGAAAGGGAGTAGTTTCAAAGTATTTATGGCTGGGTGTAAGCAAGGGGGGGTTTCTTTGTCAAGAGCCGGTGATCTGCTCTTTGCCAAATGGAGTCTTGACAGTGCAGTACTTGTTGGAGAGGGCCTGTACCATCCCCTGTTGTTTACCCTGGTACGTCACTAAGAGTTTTACAGCCATAAATTGACTCAATGATATAACTCCTGCCTCAATCAGGAATGTGAACATATTCTGCTGCTGTAGGTCTGTCACACGTATCAGGCAGTACTGCAGCTCTTACTGGAGTTTTGTGGAGCTCAGCAATGGGTGAGTTTTTTTTTTTTTTCAAACGTTTTCACTATTTATGCTCAGAAACTATTTCAAGCACAGGTTGGATTAACTGAATTGCTTATGCTATCAAAGTTGACTCTGGATCATTTTTTGCTGTTTGTTGAAATTTCAAATACAAATACAGTGTTACATGTGTATGTAACATATCTGTATGTAACATATCTACACGTAGATATGCAAAAAACATGATTCTAAATCAGTTTTGTAACAAAATGAACTACATTGTTTTTAGTCAAATTTTATCAAAGAGAAATTGCAGTTGTGCAAAATAAATGCAGACTCCCTTCTAAGTTACTTACAGATAATAAGTTAAGCATTAAGTGTCACCTCAGAGTGCTTGGTGCTTGTGCTTGGTTTTGTGCATTTGACTACGTACAGCAAAGAAGCAAGTGGTCAAGTAATGATACACAAGTGCAAGTTCTGCTCAATAAAGCAATAACTGACTTGGAAACAGGTTTGAGTTTTTGGTTGAAGCGAGCAACAAAACTGTCCTTACAAATAATTGCACTAGCTCAGCAAATTAGAGTGGAGGATGGAAATCAGAGTGCTGTCAGGCATATCAATGACTCTGATGAAACTTTCCACTTCCACATAAGGAATGTAATTAAAACAATTTTGTGTTATGTTCTCGATTCACTAGAGATATAGAGAAGATTTTAAATGTATTTGTGGACCAGCCTCCTGACTACATTGCTATTGTGCTCTCGGATAAGTCCTGGCAGAGACATCAGACCTATCTTTCTACAAAATAGACCTACATTGAAGCTCTTCAAAGGACACCAAATCTTATTATTCTACCTCCCATCCTATATAACATAATAACTCAACTGCCTTCATTATGGCATATGGCGACACTATTCCTCATCATCTGACATGCTCATGAAATGATCAGACAGGTCTGCAAGAATGTAGGAATGCAGTTAATGTAGACTTAATACAGTATCTCACAGAAGTGAGTACACCCCTCACATTTTTGTAAATAATTTATTATATCTTTTCATGTGACAACACTGAAGAAATGCCACTTTGCTACAATGTAAAGTAGTGAATGTACAGCTTGTATAACAGTATAAATTTGGTGTCCCCTCAAAATAACTCAACACATAGCCATTAATGTCTAAACTGCTGGCAACAAAAGTGAGTACACCCCTTGGAAAATGTCTAAATTGGGCCCAATTAGCCATTTTACCTCCCCGGTGTCATGGGACTCGTTAGTGTTACAAGGTCTCAGGTGTGAATGGGGAGCAGGTGTGTTAAATTTGGTGTTATCGCTCTCAGTCTCTCATACTGGTCACTGGAAGTTCAACATGGCAGCTCATGGCAAAGAACTCTCAGAGGATCTGAAAAAAAGAATTGTTGCTCTACATAAAGATGGCCTAGGCTATAAGAAGATTGCCAAGACCCAGAAATTGAGCTGCAGCACGATGGCCAAGACAATACAGCGGTTTAACAGGACAGGTTCCACTCAGAACAGGCCTCGCCATGGTCGACCAAAGAAGTTGAGTGCACGTTCTCAGCGTCGTATCCAGAGGTTGTCTTTGGGAAATAGACGTATGAGTGCTGCTAGCATTGCTGCAGAGGTTCAAGGGGTGGGGGGTCAGCCTGTCAGTGCTCAGACCATACGCCACACACTGCATCAAATTGGTTTGTATGGCTGTCGTCCCAGAAGGAAGCCTCTTTTAAAGATGATGCACAAGAAAGCCCGCAAACAGTTTGCTGAAGACAAGCAGACTAAGGACATGGATTACTGGAACCGTGTCCTGTGGTCTGATGAGTCTAAGATAAACTTATTTGGTTCAGATGGTGTCAAGCGTGTCTGGTGGCAACCAGGTGAGGAGTACAAAGAAAAGTGTGTCTTGCCTACAGTCAAGCATGGTAGTGGGAGTGTCATGGTCTGGGGCTACATGAGTGCTGCCGGCACTGGGGAGCTACAGTTCATTAAGGGAACCATGAATGCCAAAATGTACTGTGACATACTGAAGCAGAGCATGATCCCCTCCCTTCGGAGACACAGGGCAGTATTCCAGCATGATAACGACCCCAAACACACATCCAAGGTGACCACTGCCTTGCTAAAGAAGCTAACGGTAAAGGTGATGGACTGGCCAAGCATGTCTCCAGACGTAAACCCTATTGAGCATGTGTGGGGCATTCTCAAACAGAAGGTGGAGGAGTGCAAGGTCTCTAACATCCACCAGCTCTGTGATGTCATCATGGAGGAGTGGAAGAAGATTCCAACCTGTGAAGCTCTGGAGAACTCCATGCCCAAGAGGGTTATGGCAGTGCTGGAAAATAATGGTGGTCACACAAAATATTGACACTTTGGGCCCATTTTGAACATTTTCACTTTTGTTGCCAGCGATTTAGACATTAATGGCTGTGTGTTGAGTTATTTTGAGGGGACAGCAAATTTATACTGTTATACAAGCTGTACACTCACTACTTTACATTGTAGCAAAGTGTAATTTCTTCAGTGTTGTCACATGAAAAGGTATAATAAATTATTTACAAAAATGTGAGGGGTGTACTCACTTCTGTGAGATACTGTATGTCCATTTATGTCCTTTAGACAATTTATGGCTGTAAAACTCTTAGTGACTAGACTCTTGAGAAAGAAACCCCTCGCTTTACATCCTGCCATAAATTCTTTGAAACTACTCCCTTTCAGGCAAGACCTGAAACCTATACAATCACTTATGAATTGCCCGTGTTATATTTCTGCTTTGCTACATTGCCTGGCCAAAAAAAAGTTGCCACCTGGATTTAATTAAGCAAATAGGTAAGAGCCTCCTATTGGATAATTACTGCATGGGCGATTATCTTTCAGCTGGCAACAAGTTATTTAACCCCAACTGATGCAATGAGTAGCTTCTCATTTCTTAAACAACCATGTCGAAAGACACAGCCCATGGTTGTGGAAAAAATGTTAGCTTGTTTGAGAAGGGTCAAATCATTGGCATGCATCAAGCAGAGAAAACATCTACGGAGCTTGCAGAAACTACTAAAATTGGGTTAAGAACTGTCCAACCCATTATTAAAAACCAGAAGGATAGTGGGGAACCATCATCTTCGAGGAAGAAATGTGGTCGGAAAAGAATCCTGACTGATTGTGATCGGCGATCACTTAAACGTTTGGTGAAATCATATCGTAGAAAAACAACAGTAGAACTCAGGACTATGTTTAATAGTGAAAGTAAGACCATTTCCACACGCACAATGTAAAGGGAACCCTAAGGGATTGGGACTGAACAGCTGTGTAGCCTTAAGAAAACCACTAGTCAGTGAGGCAGTGAGACAAAAGGCCTCAATTTGCTAGGGAGCATAAAGATTGGACTCTGGAGCAATGGAAGAAGGTCATGTGGTCTGATGAGTCCAGGTTTACCCTGTTCCAGAGTGATGGGCACATCAGGGTAAGAAGAGAGGCAGATGAAGTGATGCACGCATCATGCTTAGTGCCTACTGTACAAGCCTGTGGCGGAAGTGCTATGATCTGGGGTTCCCTCTCAGCCACATTCCTGACTGAAAGGCTCATTATGGGGGTCGTTGTCTTCTCAGGTAAATCACATGACTATTCATGGGCAGACACACCTTCCTGCATATGTCCTTTCTAAACAGAGTGTTTTAGAGAATTTAAATCAGTGTATTGTTTTCTGTGAATGAATGAACAAGAGGACTTTCACATCATTTTGAAGAAAACACTTTAAGCCAGTAAAGGCAGAACTGCTTACTATTCATCACTAATAGAGGAAAATAAGAACAATCCCAGGTTTCTTTTCAGCAATGTACTATTCATCACTAATAGAGGAAAATAAGAATAATCCCAGGTTTCTTTTCAGCACTGTAGCCAGGCTGACAAAAAGTCACAGCTCTGTTGAGCCCAGTGTTCCCTTAGCTCTCAGCAGTGATGAATTTATGGCTTTCTTTACAAATAAAATCACAACTATTAGAGATAAAATTCAGCAGATGCTTCCTATACCTGCAATAAATGAATCTTCTACTACAGTAGCTCTTGAATCATCTGTAGGACCTCAGTTATGTTTAGACTGCTTCTCTCCCATAGATCTCTCTGAATTTACATCAGTAGTTGCTTCATCGAAATCATCAACGTGTCTCTTAGACCCCATCCCGACTAGACTGCTTAAAGACACCCTGCCATTAATGAACTCATCTTTATTAGACTTGGTAAATTTATCTCTAGTATCAGGCTACGTACCACAGGCCTTTAAGACTGCAGTAATCAAACCTTTACTCAAAAAGCCTAGTCTTGATCCAAGAGTCTTGGCTAATTATAGACCAATATCCAACCTGCCATTTATTTCTAAAATCCTAGAAAAAGCTGTTGCTAAGCAGCTATCAGACCACTTACAAAGGAATGAACTATTTGAAGATTTTCAATCAGGATTTAGAGCACATCATAGTACAGAAACAGCACTGTTAAAAGTTACCAACTTGTTTCTATACTTGTCCTCCTAGACCTTAGTGCTGCATTCAACACCATTGACCACAGCATCTTATTACAGAGACTGGAGCATGTGACTGGTATCAGAGGAACAGCGTTAAAATGGTTCCAATCCTATTTATCAGACAGATTCCAGTTTGTTCATGTCCATGATGAACCTTCCACACGAACAAAAGTTAGTTATGGAGTTCCACAAGGCTCTGTGCTCGGACCGATTCTGTTCACCCTGTACATGCTTCCTTTAGGATATGTCATTAGGAAGCACTCTATTAATTACCACTGCTATGCAGATGACACTCAGTTATATCTATCTATTAAACCTGTTAACATAAACCAGTTAACCAGACTTCAAGCATGTCTAACTGACTGGATGACCAGTAACTTTCTACTTTTAAATTCAGAGAAAACAGAAGTTATTGTATTTGGGCCTAAAAACCTCAGAAATAACTTTTCTAAAATTATAGTTACCTTAGATGGCATAGCCCTGGCCTCCAGCACTACTGTGAAAAACCTTGGAGTTATCTTTGGCCAGGACATGTCCTTTAACCCTCTGGGGTCAACGAACGTGCCGGCGCGTTTTGACACATCTTCTCCTGAAAACGCAGGAACTAACTTAAATTACTCCATCAATTTTGATCGTACAGATCAAAGAAATATATCATTCAAATCTGTAAAGGGTCTAGTTTTAGTTGTATACCATCATAATAACAACAAATGGGCTTTTGTTAAATAAAGTAAGCTGACAGGGTGCGCTCTCTGTCTTCTCTGTCTCTGTCATCTCTCTTCACAGACACGTAAATAAAACAACCAGAATCTCAGCGAATACTTGACTCATAAAAATAATAAATATATGTCTAGAAAGCTTGAAATGTTTTCTTTTAAATGAAACAATTCAAGTCGAAAACAAATCATCACTTTTTATTTAATCCGTATGAACGTAAGGAGAAATACGTTTTCTCCTGTCTCACCTCATTACAGGTAATGCAATCCCGCCTCGTACTCTGTACTGTGTTCACTGTTCACATGGAAATAATCTCAGGTGAACCAGGTAATTCTGTACACGCCCCCGAGAAATTACATAAAACGTCAAACTTCATCATAGGATTTACTCACTTTTTCTGCGCGTTTGGATGATGGCACGTTACACAGGTGAAGAAACGCTTCTTATATTCCACAGAGACAAATAGTTTAGTTTGTCCTCAGAGTAAAAACATGACTCAAATGACGAACATTTGGCTCCGCATTGTATTGTATTGTGCTGCACTAATCCCCTCTCAGCCACATTGACTGAAAGGCTCATTATGCAGGTCTTTGTCTGGTTGTGGAGTGCGTCTTTTGTCTTCTCAGGTAAATCACGACTATTCATTTTGAGACACACCTTGTTGCATATGTCTTTTCTAATCAAAAAGTGTCTTAGAAAATTTAAATCAGTGTATTGTTTTCCGTGAATGAGTGAACAAGATGACTTTTACATCACTGTGAAGCAAACACTTGAGCCTACAACATGCATTTCTCCAAAGTCTTGTGAACCAATGTCCTGTATGTGTTTTATGGTCTTAATTCAGTGACTTAAAAATTGAAGTCTTTCAGTAACCATGCATAAACACTGTAAAACTTGCTGCTCACATATTATTGTAGCCCAGTTTGTGCTGATTACAGTGTTATCAGACTTGGCCATTAATATGTTTAAAAGCAACTGAAAAAAGCACAAATGTCAGGGCATGTCAAAATTTGTCCAGGGCCCCAAAACACCCTCAAACCCCAGAGGGTTAACTCACACATAAAACAAATCTCTAGAACTGCCTTCTTTCACCTGCGCAACATTTCCAAAATTAGGAACATCCTGCCTCAAAATGATGCAGAAAAACTAGTCCATGCATTTGTTACCTCAAGGCTAGATTACTGTAACTCATTACTATCTGGATTTCCCAGTATCTCCATAAAAAGCCTCCAGTTAATCCAGAATGCTGCAGCCAGAGTCCTGACAGGAACTAGCGAGAGAGATCATATTTCTCCTATATTAGCTTCTCTTCATTAGCTCCCTGTAAAATACAGAATAGAATTTAAAATCCTTCTTTTCACATACAAATCCCTTCATGATCAAGCTCCTTCATACCTTAAAGACCTCATAGTACCATATTATCCCAAAAGACCACTTCACTCTCAGAGTGCAGGTCTACTTGTGGTTCCCAGAGTTTCCAAAAGCAGAATGGGAGGCAGAGCCTTTAGCTATCAAGCTCCTCTCCTGTGGAACCAGCTCCCAGTTTGGGTTCAGGAGGCAGACACTCTCAGGCTAGACTTAAAACCTTCCTCTTTGACAAAGCCTATAGTTAGGGCTGGATTCAGGTAACCCTGAACCATCCCTTAGTTATGCTGCTACAGGCCTAGACTGCCCAAGGACCATCGGTGCACCAAGCTCCCCTACCCCTCCCCTCGCTTCCCTTCCCTTCACCTCTCTTCCTCTCCTCCCCCCTCACATTGAATTCACCATTTAATGTCACTAACCTTGTGCTCTCTCTCTCCCCTAGTTTGTATTCTCTCTCCCTCTCTCTCTGTTCTCTCTCTGTACCTTCTGCAGGTATCCCCGGTCCTGGAGCTATATATCGCTGATGTGCAGTTACTGGCCCCACCAACCTGCAGTGTCTATTTGTTGTTTATTGTTGCTGTTCTTTTCTCTCTGCTCTATCCACTCACCCGAACCTGTCGAGGCAGATGGCCGTCCAAACTGAGCCCGGTTCTGCTGGAGGTTTTTTCTTCCGTTAAAGGGAGTTTTTCCTCTCCACTGTCGCCAAGTGCTTGCTCATAAGAGATTTGTTGGGTTTTTTGTTTTTGTAAAGTCACTCACTCTGCTTGAGTTTTCTCTCCCTCAGCCTGAGTTATTGCTCCCTCAGCCTGAGTTCTCACTCACTCAGCCTAAGTCCTCACTCACTCAGCCTGAGTCCTTACTCCCTCAACCTGAGCCTTCAGAATTATAGCATTGCCACCGCTGGCACTGCCAGCAAGGACAAGAGTAGCCCCCATCTCCAGTCCTGCAGCCCAGCGCTGTTTCCTCGCTGGAGCCCAGAGCTGCCTCTTGCAGCCAGAGCCCAGAGCTGCCCAGCGGTGAGAAGGTCTCGAGTACAATAAGGTCAGGTTGTTTTTGTCCTGCATTTTGGGCTTACACCTGTCCTTCTCAGCACACCACCAACATGTAACACACACATAATTTTCTAAGTGAATTACTCTTAACATTACAAAATATATTTTATGGTATTATGCAATTCCTAGCTGCCATAAAATTTAAAAGGCTGTCATATAAACAAAGTGCTCTCCTTCATCTGTATTCTGCTCTAACTTAATTGCTATGGTAGAATAATACAACACCTTAGGTATTATTGATGGCCCTACACCAGGGGTTTCAAACTCCAGTCCTCAAGGGCCAGTGTCCTGCTTATTTTCCAACTAGCCCTGCCCTTTCAGCTTCTGATTGGATGAACATACCTGATCCAGGTAATCAGCAGTGGTTAGGGCAGGGATAGTTGGAAAACAAGCAGGACAGTGGCCCTCAAGGACTGGAGTTTGAGACCCCTGCCCTACACCAACAAAGACTGGTTTTAAAACATGTCCTCACTTTTTAGATTAATAAATTAAGGGACAAAATAACCATAAAATTTTATAATAATATATAAACATTTATCAGAGATTAAAAATCTTCACGAAGGGGCTTAGTAGATGCTTAACCTTTACAAACCTCTAGTTTGAGGGTTCTTTTATGTCTATAACTACATTTTTTGTTTTCCTGGCAAGCATAGTAACCTTCAGCCTTAAGTTACTCACCCTCATCACTGCATCCAGGTCCCATGCAAGGCTCAAAATCCTGTGTATGTGGGCAGGGAACACTGAGGTCCAGCTGGGCCTTCAGCATCCTCTGCCTCATCCGTTTACCCGTTTCACAGGTGGCTGAGCTGCAGGCAGACCATGGAGACCAGTTGGAGTAGATACATGTCTCAGGGGTATCATCTGCAGGATGGTAAAGAGAATAATGGTACTATAATATCCTATCACTGTTAACTATGATTTCAAAGTTATGTGAAAAAGAAACCAGGATCTATACCTTCCTCTTTCTCTTCCTGGGCAATATCTGCTACAATGTCATCTACATTGTCTGGCACGATGTTGCACTGTTCACCCTGTGGACATGCAGAAACACTGTGATGTTCCTACAATTCACAACCAACTATTTCTGTTTTCTCTTTAGAAATACCTTTGGTTTCTGAAAGCTATAAGAAAGAGTGCCACCTCTCGAGTACAATAAGGTCAGCAGACTTACAAATTCCATTAACTGTGGCAGCCACAGGAAGAGAACATACTTTATCAGAATATAAGTGTAAGCTGTGTACATGTGTTTTGGCTGTTTGTGTTTCTGGATAAGAAATCCTTTGTGACAAAAGATGCCAAACTCCCCATATCAGCCTCTAGATGCCACTGAAGGACTGCTAACCTTTCTCGTTTGCAGCCAGAGATCCTGGGGAATGTGATTTGTCAATGCTTTGTGTCATTTTATTCATTAATTGTATATCACATTAAATTTAAGTTCATTTACATAAGTGTAGTTCTTTAATTTACTATGATATATGTTAAGCTTGATATTGGGGGTGATAGTGGCCTTACATAGTGTTGTGAGATGTATTTAGTGGTTATAATCACAATGTGTTAGGTATTATTATTATTATTGTTGAAGTGCACATTCCCACAAATAACAACTTACATGTGACAATGTAAATTATATTTTGATAAGCTTAAAGTTAGTTTTTGTTCAATCTGTGAATCAGAATTATTCACAGGTGTTCCAAAGATATGCATTTTTTCAGTTTGTGAAACATTACTCACATTCCACGAGACAGAACTGAACATATCAGCATAGCTGCTGAGCCATGTCCCTGCTTTTGAAGCATTGAATGTACTGTAATGTACTACTCTATGCTGTGTACAGTACATACAAAGTCTTATAGGAATATACATGAGTTTTACCAATTGAAAACACTGCATGAATATCTACCATTATCTGATGAAATGTCAAGTCCTGCGTTATCATTATTATCCCAGGAGGACTACCAATTATCTATATTTCCATGAAGAAGTGACAGGTATCAAAACAGACAGACCTTTCTGGCAATGCGTTCCACCACTACCCTGGCCACAGGAGTGATAGCGCCCCCCTCAGGATCATAAAAAGGGCTCTGAGGATGATCTAGACTGGTCAGAGGGCGGATCTTGTCCTGGGTCACAGTGGGTTTGTTGGGAGACTAAAAGAAACACACAGAAAGACATGTAGACAACAAAGCCTTGAATCTTTGGGATTGGAAGTACAAGCACAAAGTCACTCAAAGTTAAACAAAGGACAAGTCTCAAAGTCAGAAAGCACTAGTGGTGAAGTGCTGCAGTTTATATGGGAAATGGTCTTATCTGTCCACAGTAAAGGTCTGCCAGCATGGGGCTGATAGAAGCACCACAGTCAGAGGCTGTCTGGAAGCAGATAACCAGCTTGTCCTTCACTCCCCTACTGTGGCCACACAAAAAAAAAAAACAGGGAAAGAGCAGCAGTGTTTTTGTTTGTGAGGCAGAGCAGAAAATAAGGAGGGGTAATGAGTGGCCACTAATTAAAAGATATAGTAAAGGTAATAGCACAAAGGATGCATCTCATTACTGTTACAGGCCTGTGCCTTTTACAACTTCGTAACAGAAAGCCAAAGTCCCACCCCACTTCCAGAATAGCCACAGTTTAACTATCCTCTGCTGCAGTATATTTTTAGTGAGGTTTTCTTTCATCGATCTTTCTGAAAAAGGTTTAATGTGATACTTGTGTGTTCTGCCCTTGTTCTTGGCTAAATGTTTTTCACAGTCTGAGCATGCTGTTATTTTAACAATGGTAAAACAATGGCAAAATATCAGGAAAAACTATCTGCATTTTAGTCACCATTGTGTATTTGGGCAAACAAAGCACTGGAGTGTACATTAGTTTCATCACGAAAGCAATCTTTTTGATTCCTAAATGGATTCATGATTTATTTGTAGTTAACATTAGGGATAATGATACCCCAGTTGAAATTGTAAGTAAAAAATATGTGAATCACATCTGCATTTTCCGATTTAATGAGAAGTATGAGTTTTCATGCTAAACACGGATTTTAAAGTACCTTTACTGCTTCGGTGAGCTGTGGCATGGCAATTGCTGCAGCTCCAAATGCCCACTGCATTGATAGGTGGCTCAAATCATGGGTCAAACTACAAAATGTATTTCTATTCAAACTCAGTCGCACACTACACTTATTGTAGTATCTGTGGAATTCACCTCACACAGTATCTTTATTGTATGTCTCTTCCTCTATGACTCACAGTTTGAAAACCTGAAAATGTATGATAAAAATATTTTTCAGAGATTTTCCTGTTACATGTTTTTCTTTGTTCGATTAGGTCATGGAGATGTCCAAAACTTTATGCATCAGACTATACAGAGTTATATTATAATTATATACAGTAAAACAGAACACAAACTGAAATTGCTTAATATAACTGAACTGCCCTTAGAGAGGTTTATTTTAGATTGTGCGTTCCACCACTACCCTTCCATTTTGAGCATGATTGCAAAAGGATGAGGATTTTGGCAAAGTTAGGACAGTCCTCACTTTTTCAGACACCTGTTGAGGGTTACACAAGGGTTAGGGTTAGAGTTAGGTTTAGGATAAGGATAGAGTAATTGTCTATGGAATGTATTATGTGTGCCCTAACAAAGATACAGTAGAAATATGAGTTTGTGTGTGTGTGTGTGTGTGTGGAGGGGTGAGAAGGAGAAAAAGACAGGAAGAAGAATAAGCAGTGGAGTAAAATTTTTCCTGAAGCCAGCCAAAATACGCAAGAGAGCACAGTTCAGTGGGTTCATCTGTGAGCACTGAGGGATCAGCCAAAGGTTTACATGTGGTCATAGAGTTTGGTCAAATATATGCACACATAAACTAATTTGTTAGTGCTGACTGGAGACACTGAAGACACAGAAGACAGCACTTTGGGGTGAGGTTGGGAGGCGAAGATTTTCAAGGCTGCTAAAGGAGAATTGGAGGGGTGATGACACTTGAATTGTTGTAGAGTGGAAGTATGTGAAGAGGTGAGAGAGGGAGTGACTATGAATGTGAGCAGACAGGCACATAAAGAAGAAGTGGGTGGCTTAATGACAAGGTCAAAACGCAAGAGTGAAAGGAAGACTCAGCTAGAATAAAAAGGTGGACAGAATAACAGTTTCCAAAAGGCTTTAATTGCTATCGGACTGTGGGGTTGTAACCTGAGATCAGTCACATATTCATTAAATGGAAGACAAGTGCTTTGTTAAAATAGTGATCACAGATACATCCACCCATCCTTTATCTATACCCGCTTATTCCTATTTAGGGTTGCAGGGATCTGCTTTTTTATGTCAGTAAACATGTTTGGGAGCAAATTACTGATATGACTTGATGCTTTAATTTAGTAATAATATCCAAATGTTTGAATGTTTTGTTTTTGCCTAGGGGTTGCCGGTACGTAACATGATGTGAGTTTCCCTTCCAACACTCTCCCACTCTCAACAAACAAGAAAAACCCCCATGACTTCTACCTCTTAACGTAAATTATTTATTTTCAAATAAACAAAACAGAAACCGAAACCAAACGGCGAAGCCTGACAAACTACTAACAAAAACGCTATAATAGCCCTACGTCGTCTAACAAAAGAAAATCAACAAAAAATCACTGGTTTTCTTTTCCTGGAACTCCTAACCAAACACACAGGAGAAAAAAAATGAAACAAAAACACCTAGGCTTTCTTCCTAGGGACTAATAAATAAAGAAACAGTGCTCACTATATACAGTGTGATTTATCCAAAACAGCCTTACACAAAATAAACACTACAAATCTTATTCTACAAACTGGTTTACCAAAACGACTTTCCAAAAAACTTCCTGCTAGCATGACGACCACAACTAACGCTGGCTTGGGAGCGGTAGAGATCGGAGAAGAGCTCTCCCTTCCGGGACTCGGTTACAGCTTCTTATCGTCATCTCGGAAGGTTGAACCAATCAGCAACGTCAGGTCCACTTGACCCAACCAATCACGAACTCCACTGGTCCACGCCCCTTTCCTTTCATACTCACATACGCACCTACACAGACTGGGGAGGAGAGCACTAGCAACCACACATACCACAAATTCACACATAATGACCCCTAGGGTCATAACAGTTTTCACTGACCTCATATGTCACCCCACCGTCAGTGCCTGCATCCCAGGGGATCAGGTCCTGGACCACCTTCTGGGCTCAGCCACATTCCTTGGTACACAGGTCCTCAGCAGATAGACCCACATTCCAGTCTGGACTGGGCCCCAACATAGTCAGGAAAGACATGAGATGACGAGTAGGAATCTACCTCAGACTCTCGAAATGGCGGTACTAATGCAATATGCCGGCTAACGTCAAAACCATCCTGAGGGCGTGCAAAAGGTGATTGGAATAGGGGACTGGTAGAGACAGCAGCGCTCTGCTCCAGTTCCAGAACCCTCACCTTTAGATGTAAGGCTTCTATCTCCAATTGTTTATTCCTGAGTTCCACCTCCCTCAACTGTAGCGTCACCCGCAACTCCTCAGATGCCATTCCAGTCTGACCTGGGACGTCTTTAGCTGGGGTGGGAATGGCAGCTAACTCGCTCGGCGCTGCTCCATCTGTCGGAGTTGGCCTACCAAACGACCCTTTGTCCGCTAAGTTAGCTAATAGGAGTTGTTTGATTTCCTCCTTTTTAGCATTAAAGGGTAACTGCACATCAAAAAAATTAGCTATCAGAACCAAGTCAGCCTTTCGGCACCGTTCCAACTTGTCTTTGGTGGGATTCAAGGTGAAATCCTCTAATTTAAACTCCATAATGAGTTTAAACTGTCAAACAGACTGGGTGGAGAAAATGCGACTTACCGTATGATAGAGCGATGAAGAATAATCCCGAACAATGACGCTTCCGGGTACCGGACGAGAAAATGATTCCGGGGGCGGTACAATAATCCCGGCCGAATTAACTATTCCGGACGAGCCCCCAAATCTATGTTACGACCGGCCTAGGGGTTGCCGGTACGTAACATGATGTGAGTTTCCCTTCCAACACTCTCCCACTCTCAACAAACAAGAAAAACCCCCATGACTTCTACCTCTTAACGTAAATTATTTATTTTCAAATAAACAAAACAGAAACCGGAACCAAACGGCGAAGCCTGACAAACTACTAACAAAAACGCTATAATAGCCCTACGTCGTCTAACAAAAGAAAATCAACAAAAAATCACTGGTTTTCTTTTCCTGGAACTCCTAACCAAACACACAGGAGAAAAAAAATGAAACAAAAACACCTAGGCTTTCTTCCTAGGGACTAATAAATAAAGAAACAGTGCTCACTATATACAGTGTGATTTATCCAAAACAGCCTTACACAAAATAAACACTACAAATCTTATTCTACAAACTGGTTTACCAAAACGACTTTCCAAAAAACTTCCTGCTAGCATGACGACCACAACTAACGCTGGCTTGGGAGCGGTAGAGATCGGAGAAGAGCTCTCCCTTCCGGGACTCGGTCGCAGCTTCTTATGGTCATCCTGGAAGGTTGAACCAATCAGCAACGTCAGGTCCACTTGACCCAACCAATCACGAACTCCACTGGTCCACGCCCCTTTCCTTTCATACTCACATACGCACACAGACTGGGGAGGAGAGAACTAGCAACCACACATACCACAAATTCACACATAATGACCCCTAGGGTCATAATAGTTTTCACTGACCTCATATGTCACCCCACCATCAGTGCCCGCATCCCAGGGGATCAGGTCCTGGACCACCTTCTGGGCCCAGCCACATTCCTTGGTACACAGGTCCTCAGCAGATAGACCCACATTCCAGTCTGGACTGGGCCCCAACATAGTCAGGAAAGACATGAGGTGACGAGTCCGGTCCACTGAAAATTCAGCTGATGGGGCAGCTCGCCTGACACAGAAAGAGGAAGAGTGAGGCAAACAATTTTGTCAGGTTAAGGGTGAAAAACAGAGACTTTAGCCGCATCTGAACTGACAAGCAGAAACTTCTAAAGGATGTAACCCGGATCCGGATGGTATCCATATGTGTGCAATACTCAGCCAGTGCCGCTCAAAAGTAAATATATATACAGCAGAAGAAAATATGCACTGTTAATTAAATGTATATATGTCCTGAGTCACTGCTAAATTATTGCTATGATATGAATGAAGATTATACTGGGACAATGGTTGTCTTGAAATTCCTGAAACACATTTGTTAGAAACACATGAGTCAGAACGCAGTCACTCACACCAGTCAAATTTTCACCTTTGTCTACATTTATTTTCCACTCTCACTGGCAAATAAAATGCTGTGGAGTCCAGTTGTCATAAAAGAGATCATCTCTGCAGGACTAGCACCCCAAAGTGCACATGATATGGTAGAGGCCATAGTACAATATGCCTAGATGAAGCTTGTTACTGATCCATAGGTCTCACCACACCTGCAAATCTTAAATATTTTAACAAAGATATATGTCTGATATTTTGTCATTTTATCAACACAGCTACACAATGGCAGTGATTCAGTGGGGGAGCTGTTTTTAAACCATATTTCTGTGAATATCAAAGCAGAGAGAAAAAAAGATTGTGAAACGGATGATAAACCAGAAGAGAAACTTGACTGGAAGTGAAAAATCTAAACTCTCTGCATAAAAAAATAATACTGACTATGACAAATTAAGATTACATATTCTACCACACATTATGAGGCCACATCAATCACCACTCCATTTGCTCTAATCCAGTACAGGAGACAAACACACCTCTTGACACCTGTTTTGACCAATGATTGATAGCTAAACTAATCATAAGAATTTTCACAGATAACAGATGGGAAGAGTGAGAAGATTCTTGTTGCAACATAGACAATTTGCCAGGGTTTACTTTTCAGCTGTCATCACCCCCACATAAATCTGATTTCAACCAACTCAGTCCTGCCCTAATTTATTTTACTAATGATGGTCTCTGAGGATGTGAATTAGCCCTTATCCCCTGGGAACACACGCTTGACTTGAGTGGATACCAGATCAGACACCTCCCCCAGCACACCTGACCTACAGCAAGCGGTCTTGCGACAGGGTTCGCTGCTGGGTGAGCACAACCGAACTCTTTGGTCAATTATTGAAACTAACCACCAGCTGCTACTGCATGTCACGCAGCTGACTGAACAAATGCGGGCATTCTCAGCTCATTTGGCTTTCCCTGCATTGTCGGCGGAGTCTAAACCTCATTCCCCCAGCCTCATTCCAGTCTCTTCTCCTCCTCCTCCGATCCAGCGGGATATTCTTGTTCCAGATCCGCCACCATAACATGGAGAAAGCGATAAGTGCCGAAATTTTATTTTTCAATGTACAAATGTTTTTAAGGCATGTCCCTCAGGTTTTTCAACAGATTTATCAAAAATACTTTTTTTCCGGACTACTGAGAAACAGGGCATTGACCTGGGCACAAGCCGAGTTCGCCATCAGACCAATGGAGGATCATACATTTGATCAGTTTCTGACATTTTTTCGTCAGATCTTTGACCATCCCGACCACGCTGGAACACCCATGGCTTAGACAACACAATCCCCAAATCGACTGGGCTAGAAACAAAGTTATGCCTTTGTTATGCCGTCCTCACCCCAGTCAAACCCACTAGCGCGCTGCCTGAATCGCCAACGGACCTTACATGGGTACCAAGTGTTACCATGACCTGGCGGAAGTTTTAAGTAAAGACAGGGCATTATCTCTCCCCCCCCCCCACCGCCCATACAATTGTGCCATTGACTTTCTCCCAGGGACCACGTTATCATCCAGCAGACTGTCTGTCTCGCCCCAAGAGACAGTCGATGGAGAAGTACATAAAAGAGTCTCTAGCATCAGGCCTAATCCGTCTATCGTTCTCCCCAGTCAGATCCGGATTTTTTGTCCAAAAGAAGGACAAGACGTTGCGGCCCTGCATCGATTACCTCAGAATTAACAAGATCACCGTAAAGAACAGTTACCCCTCTGCCTTTGCTCTCCTCATCGTTTGAGGCTTTGCCGGGAGCAGCGGTCTTTACCAAATTGGACCTCCGCAACGCGTATCATCTGGTCCGGATAAGGGAGGGCGATGAATGGAACACCGCCTTTAAGACACCACTCGGGCACTTTCATTATGCCTTTCGGCCTTACCAATGCCCCAGCAGTTTTCCAGGCTCTGATTAACAACGTGCTTAGGGATTTTCTTCAATAATTCGTCGTTGTATATCTCGACAATATACTAATATTTTCATGCAACCTGGCAGAACACATCCGTCACATGTGCCAGGTCCTGCCATGTCTTCTAGAGAACCGCCTCTTCGTAAAGGTCAAAAAGTGCGATTTCCACCACCTGGAGGTTGTTGTCCTCAGATATATAATTGATGCCGGTAAACTCCGGACCGATCCCCAGGAGATCTGAGTCATGGTTGACTGGCCGTGACCCAGTAGCCAGCAGGGGCTCCAGCGCTTCCTGGGGTTTGTTAATTTCTACCACCAGTTAGTCCGGGATTACAGTAGCTTGGATGATGGAATTTAAGATGATGGATCTTGCAGCATTTGGAAGAAAATTTCACTACAGCAGCAGCACGCTCTTAATAAGTTGATGATTCCATCTTCATTTACATGTATGCCAAGTGTAACCGGGTCATATATTCTCTTTGTTATAATTACACAAAAACTGTTTTTATCCCCAAATATTTCTATACCTGACTGTCAGGACCTCCTAACCTCTTGTTTTTGTTGATAAAGTTTGAGTTCAAAGCCCCTCCTCATTCATTTCTTCTTCTACAGTAACCCCCTATAAATTCTGGGCGCTCACTTCCCCTCTCCCCTTTTGTACAATTCTCCTGTGGGAGAGGTGGGTGCCATTTAATTAATGCCATTCAATTAACATCGTAATGCTTCCTGTTGTTTCTTATTGTTTTGTATTTATTTTAGATCATCCTCACCATCATGTTTGTTACTACCTGTTGATATGAATGTGTTGGCACATGAGCGCTTATAAAGCTACTTTTAATAGACGAGTGTTGCTAGCTTAAAAGCTACGGTGCTAACTCCCGTCCTGTCTGTTTATATTTATTTGTGTAGGAGCTGGAGCGGGCACAATATTTACATGAAGGTTTTTCTTTTTTTTTCTTTTTATTGTCAGAAAATAAATGGAGATCGCCTCCAAACGTGATCGTAGTGTCACCATTCTCACTTCAACACAATGCAGAAACCCACCGGTCACACAAGTACCAACACAGTGGAGGCAGCTGCCTCAATCCCACTCCCTACCAAATTGATCTTGTTGTTGACAGTGCTGTAGCCTCACTGCGTGAAACACTTGATACTGTGGCCCCTCTGAAAAAGAAGTTAGTGAATCAGAGGAGATTAGCCCCATGGTATAATTTACATATTTGTACCTTAAAGCAGGCTGGAAAGGAAGTGGCGTTCCACAAATTTAGAAGAAATTTTTCTAGCCTGGAAAACCAGTTTATTAACATATGAAAAATCTCTCCGTGAAGCCAGAACTGCATACTATTCATCACTAATAGAGGAAAATAAGAACAATCCCAGGTTTCTTTTGAGCAATGTAGCCAGGCTGACAAAAAGTCACAGCTCTGTTGAGCCCAGTGTTCCCTTAGCTCTCAGCAGTGATGAATTTATGAGTTTCTTTACAAATAAAATCACAACAATTTGAGATAAGAGATGAGATGATAAGAGATATCAGATGATTCCATACCTGAAATAAATAGATCTTCTACTACAGTAGCTCTTGAATCATCTGTAAGACCTCAGTTATGTTTAGACTGCTTCTCTCCCATAGATCTCTCTGAATTTACATCAGTAGTTGCTTCATCAAAATCATCAACGTGTCTCTTAGACCCCATTATGACTAGACTGCTTAAAGACACCCTACCATTAATTAACTCATCTTTATTAGACTTAGTAAATTTATCTCTAGTATCAGGCTACGTACCACAGGCCTTTAAGACTGCAGTAATCAAACCCTTACTCAAAAAGCCTAGTCTTGATCCAAGAGTCTTGGCTAATTATAGACCAATATCCAACCTACCATTTATTTCTAAAAAGCTGTTGCTAAGCAGCTATCAGACCACTTACAAAGGAATGAACTATTTGAAGATTTTCAATCAAGATTTAGAGCACATCATAGTACAGAAACAGCACTGTTAAAAGTCACCAATGATCTTCTCTTAGCCTCAGATAATGGACTTGTTTCGATACTTGTCCTCCTAGACCTTAGTGCTGCATTCGACACTATTCACCACAACATCTTATTACAGAGACTGGAGCATGTGACTGGTATCAGAGGAACAGCATTAAAATGGTTCCAATCCTATTTATCGGACAGATTCCAGTTCGTTCATGTCCATGACGAAACTTCCACACGCACAAGTTAGTTAGTTAGTTATGGAGTTCCACAAGGCTCTGTGCTAGGACCGATTCTGTTCATCCTGTACATGCTTCCTTTAGGCTATGTCATTAGGAAGCACTCTATTAATTACCACTGCTATGCAGATGACACTCAGCTGTATCTATCTATGAAACCTGTTAACATAAACCAGTTAACCAGACTTCAAGCCTGTCTAACTGACATAAAGGCCTGGATGACCAGTAACTTTCTACTTTTAAATTCAGAGAAAACAGAAGTTATTTTATTTAGGCCTAAAAACCTCAGAAATAACTTTTCTAAAATTATAGCTACTTTAGATGGCATAGCTCTGGCCTCCAGCACTACTGTGAAAAACCTTGGAGTTATTTTTGACCAGGACATGTCCTTTAACTCACACATAAAACAAATCTCTAGAACTGCATTCTTTCACCTGCGCAACATTGCCAAAATTAGGAACATTCTGTCTCAAAATGATGCAGAAAAACCAGTCCATGCATTTGTTACCTCAGGACTAGATTGTCTGTAGAGGTTCCTGTCCAGCCTCTCTCAGACTGATGAAGCCACTTGGATGGGTGGCGAAACGTTTCACCTTTAAAGAACTGAAAATCCAGTTGCCATGACTCAACCTCTAGATAACTCAGGACTAGATTACTGTAACTTATTACTATCTGGATGTCCCAGTATCTCCATAAAAAGTCTCCAATTAATCCAGAATGCTTCAGCCAGAGTCCTGACAGGAACTAGCAAAAGAGATCATATTTCTCCTATATTAGCTTCTCTTCATTGGCTCCTTGTAAAATAGAGAATATAATTTAAAATCCTTCTTCTCACATACAAATCCCTTCATGATCAAGCTCCTTCATAACTTAAAGACCTCATGGTACCATATTATCCCAATAGAGCACTTTGCTCTCAGAGCACAGGTCTACTTGTGGTTCCCAGCTCCCAGTCTGGGTTCAGGAGGCAGACACTCTCTGTACTTTTAAGGCTAGACTTAAAACCTTCCTCTTTGACAAACCGTATAGTTAGGGCTGGCTTCAGGCAACCCTGAACCATCCCTTAGTTATGCTGCTACAGGCCTAGACTGCTCGGGGACCATTGGTGCACTGAGCTCCCCTACCCTAACCCCACCCCCTCTTCCCTTCCCTTCACCTCTCTTCTTCTCCTCCCACCTCACATGTATATTCCACCATTGAATGTCACTAACCTTGTGCTCTCTCTCTCCTCTAGTTTGTGCTCCCTCCCTCCCTTTCTCTCTCTCTGTACCTTCTGCAGGTGTCCCCGGTCCTGCAGCTGTATATCACTGATGTGCAGATACTGGCCCCATCAACCTGCATTGTCTATTTGTTGTTTATTGTTGCTGTTCTTTTCTCTCACCTCTATCCACTCACCCCAACCGGTCGAGGCAGGTGGCCGCCCAAACTGAGCCCGGTTCTGCTGGAGGTTTTTTCTTCCGTTAAAGGGAGTTTTAACCCTCTGGGGTCGACGCACGCGCCGGCGCGTTTTGACACATCTTTTTCTGATAAGGCCGAAACAAACTTAAATTACTCCGTCAATTCTGATCGTACAGATAAATATGTATATGTTTTCTTTTAAGTGAAACAATTCAAGTCGAAAACAAATCATCACTTTTTATTTAATCCGTATGAACGTAAGGAGAAGTCCGTTTTTTCCTGTCTCACCTCATTACAGGTAATGCGGTCCCGCCTTGTACACTGTTCACTGTTCACATGTAAATAATCTCAGGTGAACCAGGTAAATATGTGCACCCCCCCGAGAAATGACACAAAATATCAAACTTCATCATAGAATTTACTCACTTTTTCTGCACGTTTGGATGATAGAGCGTCACGGACGTGAAGAAGCGCTCCTTACATTCCACACAGAGACAAATACTTTAGCTTGTCCTCAGAGTAACAACACTGATTTTAACTCAAATGAGGATCGTTTGGCTCCTCATTGTTTTGTATTGTGCTGCACTAAGCCCCTCCCATCTACATTGACTGAAAGGCTCATAATGCGCGTCTTTGTCTGGTCGTTCAGTGCGTCTTTCGTCTTCTCAGGTAAATCACATGACTGTTTATCCTCAGACACACCCTCTTGCATATGGCCTTTCTGGACAAAAAGTGTCTCAGAAAATTTAAATCAGTGTATTGTTTACTGTGAATGTGTGAACAAGATGACATTCACAGCACTCTGAAGTAAACACTTTAGCCTACAACATGCAGGTCTCCAAGGTCTTGTGAACCAATGTTCTGTTTGTGTTTTATGGTCTTATTTCAGTGAGTAAAAAATTTTAGTTTTTCACTAACCATGCATAAACACTTTTTTCTCGAAAACACAATAATGTATAAACTTGCTGCTCACATATTATTGTAGCCAATTTTGTGCTGATTACAGTGTTATTAGACTTTAGACATTAATATGTTTAAAAGACACTGAAAAAAGCACAAATGTCAGGACATGTCAAAATTTGTCCAGGCCCCAAAAACCCCCTCAGACCCAAGAGTGTTAAGTGCTTGCTCTTAAGGGATTTGTTGGGTTTTTTGTTTTAGTTTTTGTAAAGTGCCTTGAGATTATTTGTATTGTGATTTGGGACAAATAAAATTGAATTGAATTGAACTGGCTGGAGGGGGAGGAACAGCCTTTCATAGTTTCGATGGACCATAAAAACCTGGAGTACATCCAGACTGCCAAAAGGCTGAACTCGCGCCAGGCACGGTGGGCATTGCTTTTTAGCCGATTTCATTTCACGGTCATCTACCAGCCTGGTTCTCGCAACCTGAAGCCCGATACCCTCTCCCACCAGTTCTCACATCCTACACTCCACCAGACAGTATCCTACTGCCACACTGTGTGGTGGTCGCAATAACGTGGGATGCGGAGGTAAAAGTCCAGGAGGCTGGACAATAATCCGACCCGGGGGGGTAGCCTCCTAACTGTCTGTTTGTCCACAGGTGCTGCAATGGGCCCCGCCTGTCATTCTGGAGTCACAAGGACGCAGAACATCATCAGACGACGCTTCTGGTGGCCTGCGATGGAAGCAGACATTAGGGAGTTTGTCTCGGCATGCACACAGCATTAGAGACGGTCAGACTCCTCATGGAGCACATCTTTCGGCTCCATGGAATCCCCCTAGGACGTGGTCTAATGACCATGGGGCACAATTTACATTGAGGGTCTGGCGGGCATTTTGTAAGGCACTGGGAGTATTGGTCAACCTGTCCTCTGACTTCCATCCTCAGACCAATAGACAGTGTGAACAAGCGAACCAGGAGCTGGAAGCTGCCCTCCGGTGCCTAACTGCCACCAACCCCTCCTCCTGGCGTTCCACCCTCCCCTGGTTTAAGTACGCCCACAATTCCCAGCTGTGCTCCACCACTGGGATGACCCCTTTCGAGGCCTCAATCGGCTACCTACTTCCTCTCTTCCCTTCTCAGGAACTGGGAAGGAACTGCCCTCCATTCAGCATCACCTCCAGTGCTTCAAATGGGCCGGAGTACAGGCCCGGGTGGCCCTCCGCTGCACCAAGGCACAAAATGCCTGGCAGACCCCTGCACCAGAGTATGAAGTGGGACAGTCTGTCTGGTGATCTACCAGAAACTTTCCCCTGCGATCTGACGCGAAGAAGCTGTTGCCACGTTTCATCAGCCTGTTCAGGATCACTCACCTGGTCAACCTTGTGGCAGTCCGCTTATCCTTGCCCTCGACCATGAGAATCCACCCGATGTTCCATGTATCCCAGCTAAAACCGGTCTCCACCAGTGAGCTACAGCCTCCATCCACGACCCTCCACCTCCCCGGCTCATCAATGATGCCCCGGCCTACGCGGTCCGCCGTCCGCTGGATGTTTGCCAACTGGGTTGTGGACTGCAGTATCTGGTGGACTGGGAGGGTTACGGACCAGGAATGCTGCTGGGTCGCATGTTCGGTCATCCTGGACCACCGGCACCATCTGGTTTCTCCGCAGGTCGCCATCCTCTCATCCGCCACCTGCGCTCCTTCACCTTGCGGACCTTACCTCTTCACGTCTCATCCAACCCAAACCCATTTAATAACCATTTTTGATTCATGTATCTGCATGTGGGTCCTCCTCCCTCGAACACTCAAAGCATAAAAAGTACTGGACATGTAGTCAGACTTGCTAATGCAGTACTTATGCTAATCTTCAGTCAATCTGAGCACAAAGCCACATAATTATATTTCATGTTTCACTTATGCAAAAACCTTTGTTGTATTGTAGCTACATAGTAGGACAGAGGATAGCCCAGAAGTGTGGCAAGACTTGCCAAACTACTATAGCACACTATGCTGACTTAAACTGCAATAAACCCTAGTAAGTAGTTCTGGGAGTGACAGAAATAAAAAAGCTCCTTATTTCACAGCGTTGACAACCAGCTTTCTTTTTTCTTTTCTGTCCATTTTTTTAGCTGATAATCAAATATAACCCTGCAGAACATCATAGCAGTCCTCCAGTTGTTAGGAAGCCACCTGGCAAGAGAAAGTGGAAGTTCAATTCAATTCAATTCAATTTTATTTGTATAGCGCCAAATCACAATACAAATCATCTCAAGGCACTTTACAAAAACTAAAACTAAAAACCCAACAATTCCCTTATGAGCAAGCACTTGGCGACAGTGGAGAGGAAAAAACTCCCTTTAACGGAAGAAAAAAACCTCCAGCAGAACCGGGCTCAGTTTGGGCGGCCATCTGCCTCGACCGGTTGGGGTGAGTGGATAGAGCAGAGAGAAAAGAACAGCAACAATAAACAACAAATAGACACTGCAAGTTGGTGGGGCCAGTAACTGCACATCAGCGATAAACAGCTCCAGGACCAGGGACACCTGCAGAAGGTACAGAGAGAGAGAGAGAGAGAGAGAGGGAGGGAGAGAGCACAAACTAGGGGAGAGAGAGAGCACAAGGTTAGTAACATTCAATGGTGGAATATACACGAGGTGGGAGAGAAGGGGGGGGTTAGGGTAGGGGAGCTCAGTGCACCGATGGTCCTCGGGCAGTCTAGGCCTATAGCAGCATAACTAACTAAGGGATGGTTCAGGGTTGCCTGAAGCCAGCCCTAACTATATGCTTTGTCAAGGAGGAAGGTTTTAAGTCTAGCCTTAAAAGTATAGAGAGTGTCTGCCACCTGAACCCAGGCTGAGAGCTGGTTCCACAGGAGAGGAGCTTGATAGCTAAAGGCTCTGCCTCCCATTCTGCTTTTGAGAACTCTGGGAACCACAAGTAGGCCTGCACTCTGAGAGCGAAGTGGTCTATTGGGATAATATGGTACTATGAGGTCTTTAAGGTATGAAGGAGCTTGATTATGAAGGGATTTGTATGTGAGAAGAAGGATTTTAAATTCTATTCTATATTTTACAGGGAGCCAATGAAGAGAAGCCAATATAGGAGAAATATGATCTCTCTTGCTAGTTCCTGTCAGGACTCTGGCTGCGGCATTCTGGATTAATTGGAGGCTTTTTATTAAGATATTAGGACATCCAGATAGTAATGAGTTACAGTAATCTAGCCTTGAGGAAACAAATGCATGGACTAGTTTTTCTGCATCATTTTGAGACAGGATGTTCCTAATTTTGGAAATGTTGCGCAGGTGAAAGAATGCAGTTCTAGAAATTTGTTTTATGTGTGAGTTAAAGGACATGTCCTGGTCAAAAATAACTCCAAGGTTTTTTACAGTAGTGCTGGAGGCCAGGGCTATGCCATCTAGAGTAGCTATAATTTTAGAAAAGTTATTTCTGAGATTTTTAGGCCCAAATATAATGACTTCTGTTTTCTCCGAGTTTAAAAGTAAAAAGTTACTGGTCATCCAGGCCTTTATGTCAGTTAGACAGGCTTGAAGTCTGGTTAACTGGTTTGTGTTAACAGGTTTAATAGATAGATATAACTGAGTGTCATCCGCATAGCAGTGGTAATTAATAGAGTGCTTCCTAATGATATATCCTAAAGGAAGCATGTACAGGGTGAACAGAATCGGTCCTAGCACAGAACCTTGTGGAACTCCATAACTAACTTTTGTTCGTGTGGAAGGTTCATCATGGACATGAACAAACTGGAATCTGTCCGATAAATAGGATTGGAACCACTTTAACGCTGTTCCTCTGATACCAATCACATGCTCCAGTCTCTGTAATAAGATGTTGTGGTCAATGGTGTCGAATGCTGCACTAAGGTCTAGGAGGACAAGTATCGAAACAAGTCCATTATCTGAGGCTAAGAGAAGATCGTTGGTAACTTTCAACAGTGCTGTTTCTGTACTATGATGTGCTCTAAATCCTGATTGGAAATCTTCAAATAGTTCATTCCTGTGTAAGTGGTCTGATAGCTGCTTAGCAACAGCTTTTTCTAGGATTTTAGAAATAAATGGCAGGTTGGATATTGGTCTATAATTAGCCAAGACTCTTGGATCAAGACTAGGCTTTTTGTGTAAAGGTTTGATTACTGTAGTCTTAAAGGCCTGTGGTACGTAGCCTGATACTAGAGATAAATTTACCAAGTCCAATAAACATGAGTTCATTAATGGCAGGGTGCCTTTAAGCAGTGTAGTCGGGATGGGGTCCAAGAGACACGTTGATGATTTCGATGAAGCAACTACTGATGTAAATTCAGAGAGATCTATAGGAGAGAAGCAGTCTAAACATAACTGAGGTCCTACAGATGATTCAAGAGCTACTGTAGTAAAAGATTCATTTATTGCAGGTATAGGAAGCATCTGCTGAATTTTATCTCTAATAGATGTGATTTTATTTGTAAAGAAACTCATAAATTCATCACTGCTGAGAGCTAAGGGAACACTGGGCTCAACGGAGCTGTGACTTTTTGTCAGCCTGGCTACAGTGCTGAAAAGAAACCTGGGATTGTTCTTATTTTCCTCTATTAGTGATGAATAGTATGCAGTTCTGGCTTTACGGAGAGCTTTTTTATGTGTTAGTAGACTGTTTTTCCAGGCTAGAAAAATTTCCTCTGTTTGTGGAACGCCACTTCCTTTCCAGCCTTCGTGATGCCTGCTTTAAGGTACGAACATGTAAATTATACCATGGGGCTAGTCTTCTCTGAATCACTAACTTCTTTTTCAGAGGGGCTACAGAATCAAGCGTTTCACGCAGTGAGGTTACAGCGCTGTCAACAACATGATCAATTTGGTAGGGAGTAGGATTAAGGCAGCTGCCCTCAACTATGTTTATACTTGGCATAGATGCAAATAAAGATGGAATCATTTTCTTAAATTTATTAACAGCGTTGTCGGATAAACATCTGCTGTAGTGGAATTTTCTTCCAGACGCTGCATGATCCATCATTTTAAATTCGAAAGTTATTAAAGAATGATCTGACAAAACAGGATTTGGGGGGAAAATTATTAGATGTTCAATTTCGATGCCATAGGTCAGAACAAGATCAAGGGTGTGATTAAAACAGTGGGTGGGTTTATTAACGTTTTGAATGAAACCAATTGAATCTAATATAGAATTAAATGCAATGCTGAGGCTGTTATTTTCAACATCTACATGAATGTTAAAATCTCCCACTATAATGACTTTATCTGATCTAAGCACTAAATCAGACAGGAAGTCAGGGAATTCAGTTAAAAACTCTGAGTAAGGAACAGGTGGACGGTACAAAATGACAAGTAGAACTGGTTTTTGTGTTTTCCAGTTTGTATGTGAGAGACTAAGAGTGAGGCTCTCAAATGAGTTATAACTGTTCTGAGGATGAAAGTTTAATAATAAGTTTGACTGGAAGATTGCAGCTACTCCTCCACCTCGACCTGTGCTTCAAGGAACATGATAATTTTTATGACTGAGGGGGGTTGATTCATTCAGACTGACATATTCATCCTGCTGTAACCAGGTTTCAGTAAGATAAAGTAGGTCAATTTGGTGATCAGTTATCAAATCATTTACTAACAGAGACTTAGAAGAAAGGGACCTAATATTTAATAATCCACATTTGACAGTTCTGTTTTTCTGTTCAATAAGAGGAGTGGTCTTAATTTTTATTAGGTTTTTATGAATAACTCCTCTTCTGTTAACTTCTGATTTATTTGATTTATATGTTCGAGGGGCAGACACAGTCTCTATGTGGTTTGAAGGGGGCGGCGGCTCTAAGGAAACTGCAGAGAAGCGTTTTAGACTGAGTCTCTGCATCCCGGTCCCCACCCTGGATTGTCAGGCTTTAGGTCGGCTAAGAAACTCGGCCAAATTCCTAGAGATGAGAGCCAGCACCATTCAAAGTGGGATGGATTCCATCTCTCGCTATCAGACCGGGTTTTCCCCAGAAGGTGGCCCAATTGTCTATGAAGCCCACATCGTTTGCTGGACACCACCTAAACAGCCAGCGACGGAACGACGACATGCGGCTAAACGTGTCATCGCTGGTCAGATTGGGGAGGGGTCCAGAGAAAACTACGGAGTCCGACATTAATTTAGCAAAGTTACACACTGACTCAACATTAATTTTAGTGACCGCCGATTGGCGTAATCGCGTGTCATTGCTGCCGACGTGAATAACAATTTTCCCATATTTACGATTAGCCTTAGCCAGCAGCTTCAGATTTGACTCGATGTCGCCCGCTCTGGCCCCAGGAATACATTTGACTATGGTTGCTGGTGTCTCTAGCTTCACGTTCCTGACTATGGAATCGCCAATTATCAGAGTCGGTTTCTCAGCGGGTGTGTCGCTGAGCGGGGAAAATCTATTAGAAACATGAACAGGCAGGTGATGAGCCGTGGGCTTCTGCTTAGGAGTATGTTTCCTTCGGACCGTCACCCAGGCTAATTCTCCGGGCTGCTCCGGAGCTGCCCTTGGACCGCTAACAGACCCTGAGCTCGGTGGCTCCACACCAGCTAACGGGGCTAGGCTAGCTGGCTTTTGTTCGAAGGTGCGGAGCCGCGCTTCCAAATCAGTGATCCTCGCCTCCAAGGCTAACAGAACCTTACACTTAATACAGGTATCATTATCGCTAAAGGAGGCAGAGGAATAACTAAACATGTGGCACACCGAGCAGGAGAGAGAGAGAGAGGGAGAGGCCATGTTAGCAAGCTAACTAGCTAGCTAAGCTAACCGGTAGGCCAACGAGCGCTAAGTCAGGAAATAGCAACAAACACCGGTCAAAACAGAAAGGTACCCGACCAGCACCGGAATGCAGCAGCCAGTGAACCGTTCAAAGTCTAGCCGGTTCCCAGGTGTGCCAAACCACAGCTAGTCTGCCGCCAGTCTGCAGACGAACCACACAACACACACAACACGACACACCTGCAAGACAAAAGTGATTCGCTTACCCGGATGTTCAGCTACATCCGGGTAAGCGATGTAAGTGTGGCAAGAGAGAGTGGAAGTATGGAGACAACAAGGAGCCAGCAGAGTGTCATGGATATAAAGTGAAAGAAACGACACAGAGGGGGTGGACTAAAGAAAAGGAATTTAGCAGTGAGACAAAAAAGAGGAAGCAGCCGCAGTACAGTATATCTGGTGCGATTTGGTAGAGTAGGAAGACATGGTGCAGCAAAGAGTTTTTTTTTATCAGAATCTCTGTGAAGAGGGTGATCTTTTTTTCATTAAAGTCTAAGAAAAACAGGCTATCTAACTTGAGAATGTGGTTTGTGTAAGGATTTGGTGCTGATTTCTTAGTGACTGTGTGTGAGCTTGATAAAAATGAAAAATGAAAAAAAAAAAAAAAAAATGAAGCCCTGCTACCTACCTTAATGCTTGCTAGCTGATAGACCTGAGATAGAGCTGAGATAACTAAAATTTAAATGTCAAGTTCTGAATAGGAATTCTGTCTCTGTTTTTACCTGAGAAAATACCTCCCATCTTTTGGTATTAAAAAATGAAGAAACTAATCAGCTTCAGCCTCATTTCATCTTACACAGCCATCATAACACAATATGCTTTGTGTTCTAATACTTACAGGTATTCGGAGGGATATTACATATCATTTATTTACATATTATAGATATTACAGGAGGGCACTCTCATGGCTACGAATGAGGCTCAAAATGAGTATTTCAAATGAAAAAAGAAAAATATATATTTATAATATTTCTTCCTTCACTAACTAAAATTTGACATTAGCGTATAAAACTTCAACTCTCCACCAACTATGGAGCCAGTAAGTTCCTTACAGTTTGGCTTACACTATGGATATGTAAAACATGGTTCTCACGAAAAAGCCATTTTCATGGACTGTAGGAAACATAAGTACTACCAGCCAAACGTTTGGACACATTTTTCCTATCAGTTGCGTTTAAATTTTTGATGGGTAGTGTATATGTAAGTGCCTTTGGCCAAACTGCCGGTTTTAATACATCTTGAGCCTCACTTGCTCCTGCTGCAGCTCAGCAGTACTATTTTGAATTTGTGAGGAGACAGACAGGAACAATAACTGCCTCAGACACCTATAAGGGCAGAAAGCTCTGATAAAGTGTGAACTTTACTGGTTGCCCCACCTACGGTATTTCAGGATCAGTGACAGCCTGACTATAGAGGCCGAATGGAAAACATTAGCAATTAAAAACAGCAGGAAGAGCTTTTAAACTTTAGAAAACTAAAAATCATATCTTTGCTCAACGTATTTTCTGTGTATAGGCTATTAAATGATATGGTGGTTAAAGGAATATCAAGTCATAAACATGAACATTGTCTTAAGAATATCGACACTCTTGTGAGCTTAACTGAAACAGCTTTGTTTAACAAAAGAACAGCGATTTTTCTGTGAATATGCAGTATGGTGCCAAAGTGGTTTAATAAACTACATACATACAGACACAGTTTGAACAGTCAAATAATTAATTGTTAAATGTTAGTTGAAATTTACACTGCTGTATTTAAAACCTTGTGTGTGCTCATTATATTTTACTCTTATGATTTTTCTGATTTATTACTATTAACCCAGTGATTCTTATATGTACTGAAAGACGTATATATGGCCTCACTTCTGATAAATATGTTGTTATGCTTTCTTTCCTTTTCTTTTTTCTTTCCCTATTATAGTATGCATATGTCTCGGATATGCATACTATGCAAACTATGTGATAATGGCTGTCATTTATTTCCCCACATTCTTTCCTTATCGCCCACCTTTACTCTGCGTCTACATCTCTGCAGCTTTGTGTTTTATGATGAAGTTTGTTGCAGTACACATATTGGTTCTTAACCACATTGTTTACCTAAAAAGTACTAGTAATATTATTAAACTATTATCTTCTCAGAAGCTTTACTGAAACACCTCACACCCTAGTCGTTATAGTTACTGCTTTTCTTTCTCTGATGCTCTTTTTCTTACATTTGTCAAAGCAAAGCTGGAAGATTTCACTCATAGCCATCCTTAAAAAATGTCAGTTTGAAAAACTGAATCATAATGAAACCATTAACTCAAACTGAAAAACTTTTTTTAAGTGACAACCCACCCCCAAATTCCCACATAAATATACACTCAGTAGGCAGTTAATACTATAACGCTATACATTTATTTAAAAATAATGAAATACAATACAAGAGTCCTATAGTAAATCCTCCATTCATGAACATAATTATGAGAAACACCTCACAGTATAATACAGTACAGTTCTACAGCAACATTACCTACAACCTCCGCAACGATTATACAGTTGAATCAACAACTCTCTAAAACAGTACTCTAAACTCTAAACAAAAATACCATACATACCTCAATACAGTGTGGTACAGTACAATACTATACAATTCGATATGATACAGTAGCAATATATAATGCATTGTTAATTTTGACAGCAGATTTTAATTTAGTTTGTCATTGTCTTATGACTAAATTGCAATTTTAGTTTTAGTCATATTTTGCTGCTGCTTTGTTTTAGTTTTAGTCTAGTTTTAATCGATTAATAGCATAAGATTTAGTCGACTAAAATATTAAGTGTAATTTATTGTATTATGTATTATATGTATTATTATATTATAATATCACTATTGTAATATTCAAAATATTATAAATTAAAGTTAAATAAAAACAAGTTTCATTAAATATATGGAATATGGCCTTTCCATAAAAGACCAAAAATTAGATATGCATTGTTTATAACTTGCATATGACATTCTTCATTCTTTAAAGCAAAAGTGAAACTCCAAAATATTTAAAAGAAAAACTGTATTTGGCAGTAATGCCATTGCATCAAACGTGACATTGAAGAGAAGATATGTGGGTATCTTCTCTTTGTTTTCTCTCAGCTGTTGCCATTTCATTATAGTTTAAGTCAGACAGATACCCAATATATTCAAGATGATGTTGTATACTTGCGCATCTCGCATCGCTAGGTGGATCAATTACTTTTCAAATATGCGTGCATCTTACAAGCTTAATTCTGATTGGATCTTTTCCAAAAATGTCCCTCACTCACATTTTTGTCTCGTTTTTATTAGTTAACAAAAATGTATGTAAATATATTTTAATTATAGTTTTCATCACCATCACATAATTTTTATTTAGTTATTGTCTTGTTTTCGTCAGTGAAAACTTGTCATTGACAAAAATATTTAATCAACGAAATCAACACTGATATAATGCCATACATTGCAATACTCAACATCATTTTAAAAATGATGCCCACCCAACAGTAAGGTCATTTAAGGTAATCAACAGTAAGGTAATCTAATAATAGGCAGGCAGATCTCAATATATTGGTAACTGAGTAACTATTTTAATTTTCATGTTACAATTTATTGAAAAGTGCATAATTGTTATAAACTATAAACATGAAAAAGTGCATGCTCCCGCGTGGTGCACGCAGATCATGGCAGGCAGGCAGAATAATCAGTCTAACAAGCCTGGGTTTTACAACACTATAAGGGCACATATCTTGGGAGAGAAAAAAAAATGCACCACTGAATTGCCGTTTGCCTCAGCTGTGTGGAGACTGAAAACTTTTTACTGTAGGTGAACCCACAATTGGTCGTGCGGCCTGAATGCCATGTTGGAACTTACCAATGCTTGCAAATGACTTTTGTTATGTCAGTGTCATTACTCCTATCTATAACTTTAAAGCCAAAGATCTGCTTTTAAACACAAAGTTGCTGCTAAAAATGTTCAAAATTTCACTCATTTGCTCCCTTCCCTTCTGGTCAGAAAAGACAAAGACATGCGTTGTACAAGAACTGGCCCATCTATCGCAAGCTGGGGAAACTACAGCGAGGGAGTATTAGGGGAAATTAGGGGCTGGAATGCCAATATTTTATTGTTTTTAAAAAAATATATATATATAAAATATCAGGGAATATCATAGCTCCTGAATAGGCAGGATTTGGGTGCATTTGGGTCTAAAAGATAAGATAAGATGTTATCATGTCATTCTTTCTGCTCGGGAAATGCTAGGTAAAGGTCCGTTAAATTACCTACACCCATCCATTGAATGTTGGTAACCCTCATGCACTAAACACATTAATTTCTTTAGTTTATAGTTAAATTAATTTTCTTCAGTTATATTGATTTTTAGTGTTACACATTACAGTTTCATTTTGGCACACAAAGATACAAAGATCACACATATGTTTAATGTAGTATATTTATTTTATTTGGTATTGACTGTACATTAGTTTCTATATGCTATTTAGCTTACTGTTGTACATTGTCAGATTAGTTTGTACTTTTTGTTAACATAAAATCTGTCTATTATATCATTTGAGTTACCAGTGCTGAAGGGGTCACTGGTTGGTGTTGTTGCTGCTAGAACCATCTTGGGTTGCTTGAGCAAAAGATTCATCCCAGGGAGCAGAGGTCATAAATGCAGGAAGTGGCCAATTGGACTGCACCAAGCGTTTCCAACTTCAAGGGGGAGTGGAGAGAGTGATTTTAAAATTTGGTTAGGCTTGTTTAGTTTATTAACCCACAGGGGTCTGAGGGTGTTTTGGGGCCCTGGACAAGTTTTGACATGCCCTGACATTTGTGCTTTTTTCAGTTGCTTTTAAACATATTAATGGATAAAGTCTGATAACACTGTAATCAGCACAAACTAGGCTACAATATGTAAGCAGCATGTTTATACATGATTGTGTTTTTGAGAAAACAGCGTTTATGCATGGTTAGTGAAAAACAAAAAGTTTTTGAAATAAGACCATAAAACACATACAGAACATTGGTTCACAAGACTTTTAAGAAATGCATCTGTAGCCAACAGCGTTTGCTTCACAACGTTGTGAAAATCATCTTCTTCATTCATTCACAGAAAACAATACACTGATTTAAATTTTCTAAGACACTTTTTATTTAGAAAGGGTATATGCAGGAAGGTGTGTCCCTGTGTCTGATCGTGAATAGTCATGTGATTTACCTGAGAACACAAAACACCCACTCAAAGACCCACATAATGAGCCTTTCAGTCAGGAATGTGGCTGAGAGGGAATTACTGCAATACAATGCGGATGCAAACATTAGTCATCTGAGTCACGTTTTTACTCTGAGGAGAAATTAAACCATTCGTCGCTGTCTGGAGCATACAAAGCGCTTCTTCACCCACATCACACCTCATTAGTTATAACGCTGTTTTCATTAGTTATAATGAGGTGAGACAGGAGAAAACGTACCACTCCTTACAGTCATACAGATTAAATGAAAAGTAATGATTTGTATTCGCAACAAAATGACAAAAACAAACCTGTCCTGACCTGACACCTTAACACAAAGGGGAACATATGTAATGGCTGATCAGACAATTTTCAACACACAGGGGTAACTCGAAGACTATTAACCCTCAGGTGTTGACTAACACACTGGTGCATTTTGTGGCGTCTTCTCCTGAACACCGAAACTTAAATTACTCCGTCAGTTTTGATCATACAGATAAGAGCAATATATCATTTGAATCTGTAAAGGGTCTAGTTTGATTTGTATACACTTATAACAACAAAACGCTGTGCTTTTGTAAAATAAAGAAAGCAGACAGAGTGCACTCTCTGTCTTTTCTGTCTCTGTCATCTCTCTTCACAGACACATAAATAAAACAACCTGAATCTCAGTGAATACTTGCCTCAAAGACATGAGAAATATATGCCTAGAAAGCTTGAAATATCTTCTTTTAAATGAAACAATTCAAGTCAAAAACAAAGAATGTATCCATATGAAAGTAAGGAGTGGTACGGTTTCTCCTGTCTCACCTCATTATAGCTAATGTGATCCCACCTTGCACTGAGCGCACTGTTCATATGGAAATAATCTGAGCTGAGCCAGGTAATTATGTACACACCCTCGAGAAATGGCATAAAATGTCAAGTTTCATCATAGAATTTACGCACTTTTTTGTGCGTTTAGATAATGGCATGCTATGCGGGTGAGGAAGCACTTCGTATTATTATGAGTGTATACAAATAAGAGTAGACCCTTTACAGATTCGAACGATATAATGCTCTTATCTGTACAATCAAAACTGAAAGAGTAATTTAAGTTCTTTTCTGCGTTATCAGGAAAAGATGCCACAAAACGCGGCGGCGCATTTGTTGACCCCTGAGGGTTAAACATCTTTAAAACAGTGGCAATAGAACAAACAAATTTGAGATATGACCATGCAATGAACCAGAGTTTGTTTTTCAATATATTAACTGGAAGTCTATCAGTGTCTACCAGGCAAGTTGCAAAACAGAGACAAATATCAGCAGTTTCTTGCCAAAATTAATACTCTGGAGCTTTCCAACTGGCCAAAGGAGTGTGGGGTGAAATATGGTGAAGAAGTGCTGGAGCTCTGCACTTTATTGAAGCTTGACAGCTGAGAGGCACAGAGAGGCATGAGGGAATACATAAACATAGTCAAGGTTAATGGTGAGAAATGTAGGCCTCCAAAGCAGCTACACCCTCTGCTGCAAGCTGTCAACACACTTGTGCCCACTGCAGAATGTTAACGTGGCATCAGCAAAATGAATATTAGTGGAATAAGTGGAATGAGGGCCAGCCTTGAATTCAAAAGCTTATCAGCTTTGATTTCTATTAAATGTGTTGCCCCTCCTGTGAAACACATTTCCCCAAGACATTATGTGAAGTCTTGGCTTCAGAAAAAACTAGCTGGCAACCTCCAGGCAAGAGCATGTGAAAATAAACAGCAAAAACATGACTATGAGCCAATACAGAGTCTGTTATGAGCAGCTAAATATTAATAATGATAGTAAAGAAAACAAATTTGTGTGTTTTCCTGACAACATTAACTGGCTATATTAAGCTATCCTTTAAGGAATTCATACATTAAAATTCCAAGGGGTCATTTCACTTGAAATGGCCCTGCTTGTATTGTGAGAAACATGAGGAAAACCTGAATGAAATCAGTCCACTGCATAAAATTTAAAGGTGTAATTACTGATTACTTTAATACACAGCTATAAAATGTAATTATAGTAGGGAGAGAAAGAAGACAACTGGATAAAATGGAATTGTATAATTATAAATGTTATGGTTAAGGAGTCCCGGAACAATTTGTTTTAGGTGGTGTACATTTTACAAGTGTGCATGGTGGTGATGCAGGTGGGGGGTGATTCCCACTTGGCCATTCCCCCTGTTAAAAATGAACAAATCACCTGCTGTTGAACAAGACACTCATCTGTTTGTGTCCCAGGTTATTTTAAAACTGCATGCATTAAACCAGTTTTAAGGAATCCTAATTCATTAAACTCATCCAGAAAACTATCGTGCCATTGTCCAAGATTCTGAAAAAAATTGTTTCTGAGCAATTGCTGGATGTGTTGCAAGCTAATAGCATCTTTGAAAAGTTCCACTCTGCTTTTTGCAAACACCACAGTTTGGAGGCGGCCCTCTTAAAGGTCACCAGTGAACTCTTGATGAATGCTGAAGTGCTTCATCTTGGTAATGTTGGATTTGAGTTTGGCATTTGATACTACTGATCATGATGTTCTGTTGAATATAACAAACTATCATTTACCAGATGAACCTTTACGTAATTTGAGATCATATGGTAATGGATTGCAATCACAGTGGGGCACAATCCAGTGTCTTCATGTGCCAGTCCCAAGTCCGGGTAAATTCAGAGGTTTGTGTCATGAAGGGCATCCGACGTAAGATTTCCGCCAAATCAAACATGCGGATCACAAATACGAATTCCATACCCGATCGGTCGCGAAGTCTCACCTCATTACAGGTAATGCGGTCCTGCCTTGTACACTGTTCACTGTTCACATGTAAATAATCTCAGGTGAACCAGGTAAATATGTGCACCCCCCCGAGAAATGACATAAAACATCAAACTGCATCATAGAATTTACTCACTTTTTCTGTGCGTTTGGATGATGGCGCGTTACATAGGTGAAAAAGCGCTTCTTATATTCCACACAGAGACAAATAGTTTAGTTTGTCCTCAGAGTAAAAACTAAAATGACGAACGTTTGGCTCCGCATTGTTTTGTATTGTGCTGCACTAATCCCCTCTCAGCGACATTGACTGAAAGGCTCATTATGCGCATCTTTGTCTGGTCGTTGAATGCGTCTTTTGTCCTCTCAAGTAAATCATATGACTATTCATCCTGAGACACACCTTCTTCTATATGGCCTTTCTGGACAAAAAGTGTCTTAGAAAATTTAAATCAGGGTATTGTTTACTGTGAATGAGTGAAAAAGATGACTTTCACATCATTGTGAAGTAAACACTTTAGCCTACAAGATGCATTTCTCCAAAGTCTTGTGAACCAATGTTCTGTTTGTGTTTTATTATCTTATTTCAGTGACTAAAACGTTTTAGTTTTTCACTAACCATGCATAAACACTGTTATCTCAAAAACACAATCATGTATAAACTTGCTGCTCACATATTATTGTAGCCCATTTTGTGCTGATTACAGTGTTATCAGACTTTAGCTGATGAGTCACATTTGTGAGCAGCAGTATGGTTTCATGCCAAGAAAGAGTACCACAGATGCTGGTGGAGATGTACAGAGAAGGCCGGAAGAAGATGCATTGTGTCTTTGTAGTTTTGGAAAAAAGCATATGACAGGGTGCCAAGAGAGGAGCTGTGGTTTTGTATGAGGAAGTCTGGTGTGGCAGAGAAGTATGTTCGAGTAGTGCAGGACATGTATGAAAGCTGTAAGACAGTGGTGAGGTGTGCTGTAGGCGTGACAGAGGAGTTCAAGGTGGAGGTGGGACTGCACAAAGGATCGGCTTTGAGCCCCTTCTTGTTTGGACGATGATGTTTGCAGATGACATTGTCACCTGTAGTGAGAGCAGGGAGCAGGTGGAGGAAAATATAGAGAGGTGGAGGTTTCCTCTGGAAAGGAGAGGATTGAGGATTAGCCACAGTAAAACAGAGTACATGTGTGTAAATGAACGGAGAGTGTGGAAAAGAAGTGAAGAGACATGTGCAAGCAGGTTGGAATGGGTGGAGGAAAGTGTCAGGTGTGATGTGTGACAAAAGAGTGTCAGCAAGAATGAAAGGAAAGGTGTACAAAACAGTGGTGAGACCAGTAATGTTGTACAGTTTAGAGACAATGGCACTGAGAAAAAGGCAGGAGGCAGAGCTGGAGGTAGCAGAGCTGAAGATGTTGAGGTTCTCTTTGTAATGACGAGGACGGATAGGATCAGGAATGAGTACATCAGAGGGACAGCTCATGTTAGATGTTTTGGAGAAAATGCCAGGGAGGCCAGATTGAGATGGTTTGGACATGTTCAGAGGAGGGACTAGTGAATACATTGGTAAAACGATGCTTAGGTTAGACTTGCCAGGATGGAGGCCTAGAGGAAGAACAAAGAGGATATATTGTAGGAGGACATGAGGATAGTTGGTGTGGGTGTGGAGGATACAGAGGATAGGGTTAAATGGAGACAGATGATTCGCTGTGGCGACCACTGAAGGGAGCAGCCGAAAGGAAAAGAAGAAGAAGATCTGAGGATCTGAGGAATTGAACTGTGACAAACGTGTAAGGGGGTGAGAGATCAGGACAGGGGCCAACACTTTTTCACACCACTGTATAAGAGCTGTAAGACAGTGGTGAGGTGTGCTGTAGTTATGACAGAAGAGTTCAAGGTGGAGGTGGGACTGTACAAAGAATCGGTTTTGAGCCCCTTCTTGTTTGCTGTGGTGATGGACAGGCTGACAGATTAGGTTACACAGGAATCTCCGTGAACCATGATGTTTGCAGATGACATTGTCATCTGTAGTGAGAGCAGGGAGCAGGTGGAGGAAAATATAGAGAGGTGGAGGTTTGCTCTGGAAAGGAGAGGAATGAAGCTTAGCCACAGTAAAGCAGAGTACGTGTGTAAATGAGAGGGACTCAAGAAGAACGGTGAGGTTACAGGGAGTAGAAGTGAAGAAGGTGGAGGATTTTAAGTATCTAGGGTCAACAGTCCAGAGCAATGGAGAGTATGCAAAAGAAGTAAAGAGACATATGCAAGCAGGTTGGAATGGGTGGAGGAAAGTGTCAGGTGCGATGTGTGACAAAAGAGTGTCACAGCAAGAATGAAAGGAAAGGTGTACAAGACAGTGGTGAGACCAGCAATGTTGTATGGTTTAGAGACAGTGGCACTGAGAAAAAGACAGGAGGCAGAGCTGGAGGTAGCAGGGCTGAAGATGTTCAGGTTCTCTTTGAGACTGACGAGGACGGATAGGATCAGGAATGAGTACATCAGAGGGACAGCTCATGTTAGATGTTTTGGAGAAAAAACCAGGGAGGCCAGATTGAGATGGTTTGGACATGTTCAGAGGAGGGACAGTGAATACAATGGTAAAAGGATGCTGAGGTTAGAGCTGCCAGGAAGGAGGCCTAGAGGAAGACCAAGGAGGAGGTTCTAGGATGTAGTGAAGAAGGACATTAGGATAGTTGGTGTAGGTGAGGAGGATACAGAGGATAGGGTTGAATGGAGGCGCTGTGGCGACCCCTGAAGGGAGCAGCCGAAAGGAAAAGAAGAAGAGATCGTATGGTATCGTATATTTGTACCACCTGTCATGATCCATGTTCTGGACTTCCTTTGTCAGACTTTTATTTTAGTTCTGTTTCCTGTGTTGCCTGGTCTTATCCCAGGTAGCTTTATGTTCATCTGTTTTTATTAGTTTCACCTGTGTCTGCCTAGTTCCCAGAGTTTTTTCCGCTCCTCTGGTGTATCTTCCCTGTGTGTGTATGTGGCTTCCTTAGGCAATTAGGTAATTAGCCACACCCGATTCAGGTTAGTCATGAGAGGCAAGTGTATATATACCTGCTCCTTGCCTCACCTAGTTGCTGGATTGTGCTGTTGTAGTACTATTTTGTCCTGACCAGACCCTTGTATGACTTTTACCTGCTCCCTGCATTTGGTTTCATGTCTTCTTGGCTTCTGTTTCCCTGTGAGTGTCAATTACTGGCCTGTTCTTGAAAGTCATCTTGTTCACTCATTCACAGAAAACAATACACTGATTAGTAGTGGTGGGCAAGTGAAGCCTCATGAAGCACTGAGGCTTTCCTGACAGTTGTGCCGAAAAAGATTCAAAGCTTCGAGACTTCAGTGACGGTGACATCTGGTGGACAACTGAAGCCATAGCAACCTCTGAAGAGCACGACTGAAGCACTGGCACTGTTTCAATCCCATGACAGCAATAAAAGTTCAGACCTCTTGAGATCAAAATGATCCCAAACTTTAGAACGTCGCTTATTGGTGGGACTTGCCATAAAACTTGCCAAAATACTCTCACTCTCCAAATCCTGAAGCAGAATGATGCATCTTATATAGCTGGTATGGCACCAAACCACTCAAATCTGTCAAACCTGTCAAGCTGTCATTGCCTCAGAATGCATTGAAACGCCATGAGCCAATGACACACACTGAAAGACTATGAGCCAATGAAAAGCTTTGAAACATTTTGAAGCAATGAAGCGCGAAGCGAAACAGTGATGACGTTCGAAGCTTCCAACGTCATCAGTCACGTGACACTGGTGTTTTGATACAAGCTCCGACACAGCGTTTCGAATCACTCCGCTTCAGGAAGAGTGACACAAGCTTCAAAGCCTCGGTATCATTTGCCCATCAGATACTTTTGTTTTTAAGTATCATACAGGATCTGGTTTTTTTCTGCTTTGCATCACCTTGACTGATTACATGATTGTTTTCACCTGTGTTTCTGTTTGTCTCTCATGGTTCATATACCCTCACTCAACCACGGACAAATTGCCAGGTTGTCTGTTATCATTGTTGTTCTTGCTGTGAATTCTTCACCAACCCTGCCTGTAAAACCTCTGCTGATTCTACCCATGACTTACTGGTTTTGCCTGCATAGAACTGCTCCAGGTTTCCTGGTCCGTTGGTGGATATTGCTGAACATGGCCCTTCTTGCCTCGACATACAAACTAAATAACTCTGCTCTTGTGTTCACGGATACCATGCCTTGTTATGTACCTAGATACTTATTCCTTGATTGAAGAGAAATGTTTTGTCCTAGAGGATTTTGTGAGTCCTAAATAAAGAGGCCAAGATCACCACGCCAAGTTATGTACCCTGCTTCTTGTTTTCATGTTTAGCGAAGAGGATTTTGCAGTCTTAAGGTACACAACAACCAGAGACGCTTTCCTACGCAAAGTTTGTTCACACATGTTCATGTTTATGGATTAGCGCAGAGGATTGCTTTTTTGTTCCAGAGGATTTTTGTGTTCACGCTTCAGCTAATGACTTGAGACTTTGATCCTCTAGTACACCCCAATGGAAGATTTGTGTTTGGTTCAACGTTTCCCTTCCATGACGATTGTCGTGATTGCCAATTAGGGAAGGAGTTTTTGTTGTTACTCATCTGTTCTCCCTTGAGTTATCTAATCAGACATTCCGGATCCCCTGACCAAGGGAACCTGTACCGCCAAATACTGCTCTGCGGAAACCACCCGGCTCAACTCCCTTCCCTTCATTCAAGACCAACCCAACCAACTTATATATTGCAGGGAGGGAGAAATCAGACTGTTCTTTCAAGGCATCAGATATGATTGCTAGGTTGAGCACAAATGTTGGACTACAGAACCGAAGGCATAAATAATGAAACAGGACTCTTTCTGTAGAACTTTGGTTTGGGTCCACAGATGTTACTGAAAAGTGTTTGTATAGGGCAGGGTAATGTCAGAGAGCTGTCACAGTTCTGCTGACAGTTATCCATCTTGTGCTCCAAATTTGCTGTCTCACAACATGCAGTCAACTTTCCAGTTTTTTGCAGAAGCAAAATAGAAGCTGTACAGTTTATCAAAGAAAGGCTGAAATTGATTGAAACCTGCAGCCTTCTCAAAAGTATCACCTACACTTCATACAGTGGTTCATACAGGTTCATACAGTGCCACATGCCCAGAAAACTGGTTGGTACACCTGACTTTCTGCCAAGCACAAGTGAGGCACCATCACATGCAAAACAGACATCAAGCAGAGAAAACATCTAAGGAGATTTCAGAAACTACTAAAATTGGGTTAAGAACTATCCAACGAATTATTAAAAACTGGAAGGACAGTGGGGAACCATCATCTTCGAGGAAGAAATGTGGTCGGAAAAACATCCTGACTGATTGTGATCGGTGATCACTTAAATGTTTGGTGAAATCAAATCATAGTAAAACAACAGTAGAACTCAGGGGTATGTTTAATAGTGAAGGTAAGAGCATTTCCACACGCACAATGCAAAGGGAGCTCAAGGGATTGAGACTGAACAGCTGTGTAGCCTTAAGAAAACCACTTGTTAGTGAAGCTAAGCGGAAAAAAAGGCTTCAATTTGCTAGGGAGCATAAAGATTGGACTCTGGAGCAATGGAAGAAGGCCATGTAGTCTGGTGAGAACAGATTTACCCTGTTCCAGAGTGATGGACGCATCAGGGTAAGAAGAGAGGCAGATGACGTGATGCACCCATCATACCTACTGCCTACTGTACAAGCCTGTGCCGGCAGTGTTATGATCTGGGGTTGCTAAAGTTGGCTAGGTCTAGGTTCAGCAACATTATGTGCTCAAAGAATGAGGTCAGCTGACTACCTAAATAATACTGAATGACCAGGTTATTCCATCACTGGATTTTTTCCTTCCCTGATGGCACAGGCATATTCCAAGATGACAATGCCAGGATTCATCGGGCTCAAATTGTGAAAGAGTGGTTCAGGGAGCATGAGACATAATTTTCACACATGGATTGGCCACCACAGAGTCCTGACCTTAACCCTTAATCTTTGGGATGTGCTGGAGAAGGCTTTGCGCAGTGGTCCGACTTTCCTATCATCAACACAAGATCTTGGTGAAAAATTAATGCAACACTGGACGGAAATAAATCTTGTGACATTGCAGAAGCTTATCGAAACAATGACACAGCGAATGCGTGTCTTAATCACAGCTAGAGGCGGTCCAATGAAATATTAGTGTCTCTGACCTTTTATTAGGTGGTGACTTTTTTTTTTGGACAGGCAGTGTATATTGCTCAATAAAAAAATAAATAAAACCATTTTGACTAAAATTACCAGAGAGAACAATAGTGTCATACAAGATTAGATAAGAAATCAGAAATTCAGTCAGAAAGGAGCTAGCTGGTTTAGGAGGATGATATATTGTGGTATTGTTGTGATATTGTCCCCAATGGACCTTTTACTTTGAAAAGACTTCCTCTTTCCCCTGCGCTGGTCCCCGGCAGCTTCACACAAATTAACTGAATTAGTTTCACCTGTTGTCCATTATCTTTTGGTTTCTCCCTATTAATACTTCCCTGGTTCCTTTGTGTTTGTGGAAACATTATTGCATATTGCACACTGCAAAGGTTTTGTATGGTATTCTACCATTTCATTCGTTTTTTCTTGAGTTTCCTGTTTCATTCTCTGATTTTCTGTTTCCTGTTTCATTTAGCTCTGCTTTTTGCATTTTTCCTTGCCCTGGTTATCCCTGGAGGAATAAAGCTTGATTTTGTTCTGCATTTGGGTCCTACCTCTCCTTCTTCCCTCGTTCTCTCCAGAACCACCACCGACACATAACACTAATGTAATAGAAATATTAATTCATGAGACAATAACCTTGGTCACTGCAACTCTGAAAACCACCAAATGATTCTCAGATTTCTCTGTATGAGAATTATGACACATTTTATATCTGTGATGGATTAATGCACTGTGAAAATGTTTTAGAATGTAATTCCATACAAATTTAATGCTAATTTTTCCTTTTTAGTATGAAATTTTTAATAAAAACCTGCAAACAAGCTAGTTACAGATCTGTGGTAAATATAACAATAAAGATATATTACTTACACATTAAGCGGTTGCCAGGCTGGCCACTGAGCTTTCATTTTGATGACTGTTAGGACCTCATCACCCTATAAAAGAGACACAGATATAAAGAAACAAAACGTCAATCTAAGTACTCAGGACTTTTGAACCATTGCACTCTACGTGTGAATAACTAAAAATAATCAATAGCAGATTTTTTCATGGTCAGTGGAATGAACTCCAAAGATTTAGCTCTAGAACAAAGATTTTTTTTTAAAAATTCAAGCCAAAATTTTATGGAATCCGACAAAATCCATACATAAATGCCAGAATGAAAGGCAAAGGGCAATGGAAACCAGTTTGGAATGAAGGTGAGTCATTTAGTGTTTGCTGGAGCTAGTGTGTCTCTTAAAAACTAAATCCATCGAGATAATTCAGAAAATTATGTTTTAAAAATCTGTTGGAATAAAAAAAACGTTAAAAGAAATTAAAGATCACATGAGTTAAAAAAATACAACAATTTTAGGCTTTTTTATTTTCATTTGTCAGAAATAAATGAGCAGATTGATTGCCTCTACAGTTGTTTTTTTAAATATTTTTTTTATATCTGAGAACAGATATAAAGTGGTGTGAAAGAGTGTTGGCCCCCTTCGTGATTTCTTATTTTTTGGGATGTTTGTCACACTTTAATGTTTCAGACCATCAAACAAATTTAAATATTAGTCAAAGATAACACAAGTAAACACATCATGCAGTTTTTAAATGAAGGTTTTTATTAAGGGAAAATAGTCTAAAAATGATGTAGTAGCTTTAAACTTTAGATTAGGCTCTGTTGCCCTTTACTTCACTGTGCACTTTCACAATGAAAATGACAGTTATCACATCCTTACATGTGAATAAACGGATATTCAATTCAATTCAATTCAATTTTATTTGTATAGCGCCAAATCACAATACAAATCATCTCAAGGCACTTTACAAAAACTAAAACTAAAAACCCAACAATTCCCTTATGAGCAAGCACTTGGCGACAGTGGAGAGGAAAAAAACTCCCTTTAACGGAAGAAAAAAACCTCCAGCAGAACCGGGCTCAGTTTGGGCGGCCATCTGCCTCGACCGGTTGGGGTGAGTGGATAGAGCAGAGAGAAAAGAACAGCAACAATAAACAACAAATAGACACTGCAAGTTGGTGGGGCCAGTAACTGCACATCAGCGATAAACAGCTCCAGGACCAGGGACACCTGCAGAAGGTACAGAGAGAGAGAGAGAGAGAGGGAGGGAGAGAGCACAAACTAGGGGAGAGAGAGAGCACAAGGTTAGTAACATTCAATGGTGGAATATACATGAGGTGGGAGAGAAGGGGGGGGGTAGGGTAGGGGAGCTCAGTGCACCGATGGTCCTCGGGCAGTCTAGGCCTATAGCAGCATAACTAACTAAGGGATGGTTCAGGGTTGCCTGAAGCCAGCCCTAACTATATGCTTTGTCAAAGAGGAAGGTTTTAAGTCTAGCCTTAAAAGTACAGAGAGTGTCTGCCTCCTGAACCCAGGCTGAGAGCTGGTTCCACAGGAGAGGAGCTTGATAGCTAAAGGCTCTGCCTCCCATTCTGCTTTTGAGAACTCTGGGAACCACAAGTAGGCCAGCACTCTGAGAGCGAAGTGGTCTATTGGGATAATATGGTACTATGAGGTCTTTAAGGTATGAAGGAGCTTGATTATGAAGGGATTTGTATGTGAGAAGAAGGATTTTAAATTCTATTCTATATTTTACAGGGAGCCAATGAAGAGAAGCCAATATAGGAGAAATATGATCTCTCTTGCTAGTTCCTGTCAGGACTCTGGCTGCGGCATTCTGGATTAATTGGAGGCTTTTTATTAAGATATTAGGACATCCAGATAGTAATGAGTTACAGTAATCTAGCCTTGAGGAAACAAACGCATGGACTAGTTTTTCTGCATCATTTTGAGACAGGATGTTCCTAATTTAGGAAATGTTGCGCAGGTGAAAGAATGCAGTTCTAGAAATTTGTTTTATGTGTGAGTTAAAGGACATGTCCTGGTCAAAAATAACTCCAAGGTTTTTTACAGTAGTGCTGGAGGCCAGGGCTATGCCATCTAGAGTAGCTATAATTTTAGAAAAGTTATTTCTGAGATTTTTAGGCCCAAATATAATGACTTCTGTTTTCTCCGAGTTTAAAAGTAAAAAGTTACTGGTCATCCAAGCCTTTATGTCAGTTAGACAGGCTTGAAGTCTGGTTAACTGGTTTGTGTTAACAGGTTTAATAGATAGATATAACTGAGTGTCATCCGCATAGCAGTGGTAATTAAAAGAGTGCTTCCTAATGATATATCCTAAAGGAAGCATGTACAGGGTGAACAGAATCGGTCCTAGCACAGAACCTTGTGGAACTCCATAACTAACTTTTGTTCGTGTGGAAGGTTCATCATGGACATGAACAAACTGGAATCTGTCCGATAAATAGGATTGGAACCACTTTAACGCTGTTCCTCTGATACCAATCACATGCTCCAGTCTCTGTAATAAGATGTTGTGGTCAATGGTGTCGAATGCTGCACTAAGGTCTAGGAGGACAAGTATCGAAACAAGTCCATTATCTGAGGCTAAGAGAAGATCGTTGGTAACTTTCAACAGTGCTGTTTCTGTACTATGATGTGCTCTAAATCCTGATTGGAAATCTTCAAATAGTTCATTCCTGTGTAAGTGGTCTGATAGCTGCTTAGCAACAGCTTTTTCTAGGATTTTAGAAATAAATGGCAGGTTGGATATTGGTCTATAATTAGCCAAGACACCTGGATCAAGACTAGGCTTTTTGAGTAAAGGTTTGATTACTGCAGTCTTAAAGGCCTGTGGTACGTAGCCTGATACTAGAGATAAATTTACCAAGTCCAATAAAGATGAGTTCATTAATGGCAGGGTGCCTTTAAGCAGTCTAGTCGGGATGGGGTCCAAGAGACACGTTGATGATTTCGATGAAGCAACTACTGATGTAAATTCAGAGAGATCTATAGGAGAGAAGCAGTCTAAACATAACTGAGGTCCTACAGATGATTCAAGAGCTACTGTAGTAAAAGATTCATTTATTGCAGGTATAGGAAGCATCTGCTGAATTTTATCTCTAATAGTTGTGATTTTATTTGTAAAGAAACTCATAAATTCATCACTGCTGAGAGCTAAGGGAACACTGGGCTCAACGGAGCTGTGACTTTTTGTCAGCCTGGCTACAGTGCTGAAAAGAAACCTGGGATTGTTCTTATTTTCCTCTATTAGTGATGAATAGTATGCAGTTCTGGCTTTACGGAGAGCTTTTTTATATGTTAGTAGACTGTTTTTCCAGGCTAGAAAAATTTCCTCTAAGTTTGTGGAACGCCACTTCCTTTCCAGCCTTCGTGATGCCTGCTTTAAGGTACGAACATGTAAATTATACCATGGGGCTAGTCTTCTCTGAATCACTAACTTCTTTTTCAGAGGGGCTACAGAATCAAGCGTTTCACGCAGTGAGGTTACAGCGCTGTCAACAACATGATCAATTTGGTAGGGAGTAGGATTAAGGCAGCTGCCCTCCACTATGTTTATACTTGGCATAGATGCAAATAAAGATGGAATCATTTTCTTAAATTTATTAACAGCGTTGTCGGATAAACATCTGCTGTAGTGGAATTTTCTTCCAGACGCTGCATGATCCATCATTTTAAATTCGAAAGTTATTAAAGAATGATCTGACAAAACAGGATTTGGGGGAAAAATTATTAGATGTTCAATTTCGATGCCATAGGTCAGAACAAGATCAAGGGTGTGATTAAAACAGTGGGTGGGTTTATTAACGTTTTGAATGAAACCAATTGAATCTAATATAGAATTAAATGCAATGCTGAGGCTGTTATTTTCAACATCTACATGAATGTTAAAATCTCCCACTATAATGACTTTATCTGATCTAAGCACTAAATCAGACAGGAAGTCAGGGAATTCAGTTAAAAACTCTGAGTAAGGAACAGGTGGACGGTACAAAATGACAAGTAGAACTGGTTTTTGTGTTTTCCAGTTTGTATGTGAGAGACTAAGAGTGAGGCTCTCAAATGAGTTATAACTGTTCTGAGGATGAAAGTTTAATAATAAGTTTGACTGGAAGATTGCAGCTACTCCTCCACCTCGACCTGTGCTTCGAGGAACATGATAATTTTTATGACTGAGGGGGGTTGATTCATTCAGACTGACATATTCATCCTGCTGTAACCAGGTTTCAGTAAGATAAAGTAGGTCAATTTGGTGATCAGTTATCAAATCATTTACTAACAGAGATTTAGAAGAAAGGGACCTAATATTTAATAATCCACATTTGACAGTTCTGTTTTTCTGTTCAATAAAAGGAGTGGTCTTAATTTTTATTAAGTTTTTATGAATAACTCCTCTTCTGTTAACTTCTGATTTGTTTGATTTATATGTTCGAGGGGCAGACACAGTCTCTATGTGGTTTGAAGGGGGCGGCGGCTCTAAGGAAACTGCAGAGAAGCGTTTTAGACTGAGTCTCTGCATCCCGGTCCCCACCCTGGATTGTCAGGCTTTAGGTCGGCTAAGAAACTCGGCCAAATTCCTAGAGATGAGAGCTGCACCATTCAAAGTGGGATGGATGCCATCTCTCGCTATCACACCGGGTTTTCCCCAGAAAGTGGCCCAATTGTCTATGAAGCCCACATCGTTTGCTGGACACCACCTAGACAGCCAGCGACGGAACGACGACATGCGGCTAAACATGTCATCGCTGGTCAGATTGGGGAGGGGTCCAGAGAAAACTACGGAGTCCGACATTAATTTAGCAAAGTTACACACCGACTCAACATTAATTTTAGTGACCTCCGATTGGCGTAATCGGGTGTCATTGCTGCCGACGTGAATAACAATTTTCCCATATTTACGATTAGCCTTAGCCAGCAGCTTCAGATTTGACTCGATGTCGCCCGCTCTGGCCCCAGGAATGTCGTATTTTATGAAGAATACTTCTGTACTCGTGAGTTCTCTGAACACAAAACGCTTTTATTATTCTCCAGCCCCTATTCCACACACTGTGTGTCACCCCCTCATGTCCCCCTCACTCCTCATTGGTTCCTCCTTACACTTAGTCATATATATGTTCCATTATACACGACACCACATCTCCCCTTTTTAGAGAACAAAGGGTAGACTACCTTTGTCTCACCAGACCTTAGAGGATTATTCTGCCTCTTTTGATGAAGGCCTGTTCCTATCTAAATCCTGTAGGAAAGAAAACGTTATAACAATTAACTCTTATTACTCAAATACACTTAAACTGTCTGAACTATTCTGTACCTCATTCAAGTTTCTTAATGTGCAAAACATCACCATCAACTCGTTCCTATTCACATACATAAAGCAATATCAGACCATCTTTATGTTAGAGCTCCTCTTTCCATTTTTCTCAGTTCACAGATTCAGTCTATCTGGTTTGACTATCGCTCTCCCAGACCTGGTCCTCGGAGTAGCTGTCACACCAGATGCCTTTGAAGCTATTTTCTCAGGTGATACAGAAACCTGTTCAGTGATTGTCTTTGGCCGTTCCTGTTGCTCCAAAGCTGCTCCTTCACTTGTATGAGTGTGTAGAGGTATCAGATGCTGACGATTGCGTCTCACCACACCATTAGGTACATCCACCAGATACGACCTTGGACTGGTGTGATTCTGAAGCACAGTCCCAGATTCTTTAGCATCAGTGATCCATACGTGCTCTCCTGGTACCAAATCACTGAGAGGTCTTGCACGATGCCTCCTGTTGTAGTATTCAGTATCCATTATCCTCTTCTCCTTCTCCTTACGAGCAAAAACATGCATATCAGGCAATGCTGGGTCCAGCTGGGAGGGAAGAGTCGGCACAGTGGTACGAAGACGTCGCCCCATAAGCAGCTGAGCCGGACTGAAACCACTCTCGAGAGGGGTAACTCTGTAGGCGAGCAGAGCCAGATAAGGATCGCTAGCCTTTTTCAGGAGACCTTTCACTGTCTGTACTGCACGTTCAGCTTCTCCGTTACTTTGTGGAAACTTTGGACTACTGGTAATGTGATTGAACCCATAAGTGGATGCAAAATGAGTGAAATCTTGACCAGAAAACTGTGGTCCATTATCTGACATCAGAACCTCTGGAATCCCATGCCGAGCAAAGATCGACTTCAGATGAACAATGACATCAGTTGACTTAGTGTTAGATAGCTGTGCAATCTCAACATATCTGGAAAAATAGTCAACCACAACCAAGTACATTTTCCCTCCAAGTACAAACATGTCGGTCCCTAATTTTTGCCATGGTCTTTCAGGGCACTCAGATGTCATGAGTGGCTCTTTAGGATTCTGACGCTCTTGAATACATGACCTGCATTTGAGCACCATTTCACTGACCTGCTGACTGAGTCCTGGCCACCACACAGACTGACGAGCACGTTCTTTGCATTTCACCACACCTTGGTGTCCTTCATGCAGCTTCGCCAACACCTCATTCCTCATAGTGGATGGAATCACAAGCCTAGTATCCTTTAGTAGCAATCCATCTTGCACCGTGAGTGTAGCTCGTTCCGGCCAGTAGCCTCTCAGTGCAGGTTCCTGTTTTGCATACACCGGCCATCCATCAGCACACAGTTTCATGACACGAGAGCAGATACTATCAGCCTTCAACTGCTCTTTAATGATTTCCATATATGTATGGCTAACAGGTAAGGTTTCTACCACACAGTCCACATATATGTTAGTGCTTTCCATCAACTCCAGTTCGGCTTTGGACATGTGAGAGTCCACAGGCGAACGTGACAATGTGTCAGCTGTCCAAAGTGACTTTCCTGGTACATGCACAATGTAGTAAGAGTACCGCATGAGTCTCATCCTGAACCGCTGAATTCTCAGAGGTAGAAGATCTAATGCTTGGTCTCCAAACAAGCTGACAAGTGGTTTATGGTCAGTCTCCAAGCAGAAATGTTTTCCTAGGAGGAAATCTCGAAATCTTTCACATGCCCAGGTTAGAGCCAGTCCTTCTTTTTCCACCTGTGCGTAGCGTTGTTCAGTTGGAGTAAGTGAACGTGATGCATAGGCCACAGGCTTCCATTTATCTCCCCACTGTTGCAGAAGAACGGCGCCCAAGCCATATGACGATGCATCCGCAGACACTTTTGTCTGTTTGTTCGGGTCATACATGGCCAGCACCGGAGGAGAAGACAGAGCTCCTTTCAGCGACTTAAACGACCTGGCCTGATCCACATCCCAAACCCAACAGTTTTTCTTAGAGAGGAGATCACGAAGTGGCTTGTCTTTTTCTGCCAACTGAGGGATGAACTTCCCCAGCTGATTCACCATGCCAAGAAAACTCCTCAGTTCACTTACATTAGTGGGCTCTTTTATGGCTTTGATGGCCTCTGTCTTTCTTGGGTCAGGTCGTATGCCTGAGTCAGAAATGATGTGACCCAAAAAGACCACCTCACTCTTGGAGAGTTCACACTTATCCACATTTAGGGTGATTCCCGCTTTTTCCAGTCTTTGCAGCACTGCATGGAGTCGAGTGTCATGTTCTAATTGATCCTGCCCCCACACCAGTAGATCATCTATGTGGCAAACCACGCCTTCCAGCCCTTCTGTAACTTCCGCCATCATGCATTGAAAGTGTTCCGGCGCTGAGGCAATGCCAAACGGAAGACGGTTGAAGTGGAACCGCCCAAAGGGGGTAATGAATGTGGTAAACTTTGCTGAATCCTTGGTGAGGGGTATCTGCCAAAACCCCATGTTGGCGTCCAGTTTACTGAACATTTTAGCACCAGCAAGTGTTCCAAGACTCTGTTCTACTGATGGCAGAATGTATTTTTCACGGCACACATACTTGTTCAAGCCAGTTAGGTCCACACACAAACGTACTTTTTTGCTGTCCTTCTTGGGCACCACTACCATGCCTGCGCACCAGTCAGTAGGCTCTTCCACACGAGTGATTACGCCCAAGCTTTCCATGCGCTGAAGCTCCTCTTTGACTTTCCCCATCAATGGTAGGGGAATCCTCCTCGGGGTCTTCAACGAGAAGGGCACAGCATTAGGTTTAAGCTTAATACAATAGGGTTGTCGAACCTCACCTAGGCTGCTACATAGTTTGGGGTAGCTTGACATTAGAGTCTCCATGTCGATAGTGTCAACACGAGCTAACAGACCAAGAGCTACAATAGCTGGCAGTCCGAGCAAAGGCATAGTCAGGTTTTTGACCACATACACCTTCTCTGTAATCTGCTTTTCTCCTTTTCTCAACTGAAGTCTAACAAACCCTGTCACTTCCAGTGGAATTCTCCCTGGACCCAATAGAGGTCTCTCTGCCCTCTGAAGCACCGGCAACTGCGCATTGTGAAAAATGTTGGCAAACTCCTTCTGTGAAACTACAGTGACATCTGCTCCAGTGACCAGCTTGAATGTGATATTTTTATCCATCATTCTGATTTCCACAGTCCATGGATCAGTATGCATTGTCACAGAACCAAGGAAGAAACTTCCCTCCTCTTCCTCAATGCCATGCACAGCCTTGCTTGCAAAACAGACACGTTGGTAGTGGCCTTTTTTTCCACAGGTACGGCATTTAGCATCCTTAGCAGGGCACTCCTGTCTAGGGTGAGGCATGCCACCACATTTGTGACACTGCGGTTCTTCAATGTTTTTATTCCGACTGCTTTGAGGCTTTGCTCCGTCGTATTTCGATCTGCTGAACTTTTGCTTTGCTTTCTGATGTCTGCCTTTAAACAGTCTGTCCACAGAGTTTACATCTATCAGTTTTACAGCACTAGCATCACTCCTCAATGTAGTTTGCTGTTTTTTAATCTCCTCTGATTGTCTTGCCATATTAATAGCTTTATCCAGGTCTAGGTCTTTTTCCATTTGCATGCGTTCTGATAGCCGCGTGTCGACCAAGCCTACTACAATCCTGTCTCTGATTAGCTCGTCATGTAGTGCTCCATAGTTACAATGTTCTGCTAATGCATACAGCGCTGTGACAAATGCATCAACTGTCTCATTTGCTCCTTGCTTGCGCATATTAAATCTTGCACGCTCGTACACAATGTTCTTTTTCACTACGAAGAATGACTGAAAGCCGTCTCTTACTTTAGCGTACTGACGCTGATCAGCTTCACTGAGTTTCAGGCCGCGCAGAACGTCATCTGCTTCATCTCCCATACAATAAATCAAAGTGTTTACTTGATTTTCCTCAGAGCTGGCTGCGAGATTACTTGCTTGCCGAAATCTCTCGAATCGACGTATCCATTTTGTCCACTCAGTTGGTTTGGAAAAATCAAAGGGCTCCGGTGGTTGGATGCTAAAAGTAGCGCTGGGAGTGCTAGCCGGTCTGCTAACTCCTTCCTCATTCTGTTCATCCCCACTGCCGCTCATTTTTCCGCTTATTCACCTCTCGTCCCGTTTCAGGTAGACCTCGTCGTTCGACCCACGTTACTGTTGCAGAACTTCTGACACCATGTCGTATTTTATGAAGAATACTTCTGTACTCGTGAGTTCTCTGAACACAAAACGCTTTTATTATTCTCCAGCCCCTATTCCACACACCGTGTGTCACCCCCTCATGTCCCCCTCACTCCTCATTGGTTCCTCCTTACACTTAGTCATATATATGTTCCATTATACACGACACCACAAGGAATACATTTGACTATGGTCGCTGGTGTCTCTATTTTCACGTTCCTGACTATGGAATCGCCAATTATCAGAGTCGGTTTCTCAGCGGGTGTGTCGCTGAGCGGGGAAAATCTATTAGAAACGTGAACAGGCAGGTGATGAGCCGTGGGCTTCTGCTTAGGAGTATGTTTCCTTCGGACCGTCACCCAGGCTAATTCTCCGGGCTGCTCCGGAGCTGCCCTTGGACCGCTAACAGACCCTGAGCTCGGTGGCTCCACACCAGCTAACGGGGCTAGGCTAGCTGGCTTTTGTTCGAAGGTGCGGAGCCGCGCTTCCAAATCAGTGATCCTCGCCTCCAAGGCTAACAGAACCTTACACTTAATACAGGTATCATTATCGCTAAAGGAGGCAGAGGAATAACTAAACATGTGGCACACCGAGCAAGAAAGAGAGGGAGAGGCCATGTTAGCAAGCTAACTAGCTAGCTAAGCTAACCGGTAGGCCAACGAGCGCTAAGTCAGGAAATAGCAACAAACACCGGTCAAAACAGAAAGGTACCCGACCAGCACCGGAATGCAGCAGCCAGTGAACCGTTCAAAGTCTAGCCGGTTCCCAGGTGTGCCAAACCACAGCTAGTCTGCCGCCAGTCTGCAGACGAACCACACAACACGACACGCCTGCAAGACAAAAGATATCTACATGGCATAAAGGAAATTGATGGATTTATTATGACTAACACTTTGCACACCCTCATGCATATTAGTCATGGCAATTTGTTTGGGTTTCTTGGGAGTGCAACTCCAAAATCTTCTAGTTTCTAAATTCAGTTTTAAAGCACTGAAGGAAAAAAAGGGAAAATCTGACATTCTAATCCATTCATCCATCCATCCATCCATCCATTCTCTATAACTGCTTATTCCTAACCAGGGTCACAGGGATCTGCTGGAACCTATCCCAGCTCTCTTTGGGTGAAAGGATAGGTCACCAGTCCATCACAGGGCCCTGACAATCTAATGTTAAACCAAATGTAGTGTATTAAATCTGTCACTGCCATTGATACTAACAGTCATCACACTAAATGTATCTATTTGCCTTCCCTGACAATGGAAAAGACATGACAGTTTTTTTCATTCTCTCACTTTTTGAATCAGCCTAGTTTATTTAAAATTTTCTAAAATTTGAATGATTCTGCTTCAGGAGTAGGAAATATGTGTTTCTCCACTTAAATATCAGTGTGAAGTTGCTTTTAACTGGGATGTGATCTGACCAAAAGAAGTGATTATGACTGGATTTAGTCAACAGCATATTTTGAATATACAAAAGTTACCAGCAGGTGTGCTGTGTCCCTCCAGTCATGAACATACCACTGGAACATTTCAAAAATTAGCCTACAAACTAGTTGGCAACAGGCATTAAAGTACAATTTAAGAATTATAAATGAATAAAGAAAGTCAGACATCTGCACAAGATGAGGAAATTGTGGTGATGAGAGGTCAAACACTGGTGATTTCAAATCTGGATAAACAGCTATTTCTGTTCCAGGACATGCAGGCAACCTTTGCCAAGAAGACTGGAAAATACATGCAGTTCTTTCTACCACTTGACGAGGTAACATTATTATCCTACAGAATATGCACAAAGCCAATGTCTGGCAGATGTTTGACCATATCAACAGCCCTACTCTGAAAAAGGTAATCCCATGGCTTCACATACATGTTACCTCCAAAACAGTTACTATATTTACATATCTGCATAATTGTACATATCATTTTAGAATAATAAAATAATAACATAAGTTACAAAGTAGAACATGCTGGCTCTGACTTGCAGAAAGTCTGTGGGATCAATATGCTGGATGTGATCTAATATTTCTCATCATCCTTACTAATTACCACAAATCTATCACTTAGGTACTCTCTAGACATTTTGTTGGAATATATAAGTTTCATAATTGATTGGAAACATGCCATCTGCAAGCTGCACTACCCAGAGGCATATTCCTAATAATTTTTTTTATTTCCTTATAATTGACATTATCTGTGACTGTCTTTTTACTGAAGTGCATTTAGAACATCAAAATGTCATTTTCAACTAATGAAAACTCCACCAGTCAATTATTTTACACGTCATCACTGTTGCACACACAAAAAACTTCTGATACACTGGTTTCAGGTTTATTAGGCTATTTGCTTTTGGAATTAACTTTTTTGCACCTAACTGCTTAAAGCTTTCATCTTAGTCACTAAAAAATCATGCAAATCAAGAGTATTACACAAGCAAATAACCTCATTCAAAGAGCACAACCTGTTGGTGTCAGCAAGAATATTAATCTACCACATCAGGGACACTTACGTCCTAATGGACTGCTTTTGGCACTGATATTAATTGCTTTCTCTGTAATGCAAATCCTCAGACATATCTGAGGATTTCTTAGAAATGTGCTAATAGAAAATATCTATGGTGTTTAATATTTGGTTCCCCCATTTTGAAAGAATTATTGTCAGACTTTCGAGGCAAGGCCCTTACGTTCAGGATGAAGCACCCAGCGGTATTGAAGTGTATAGGTTGATATAAAATAAAAACGGCATATGGAGTTTCATTAGAACGAATATAAGGCTCCCGAAACCTCTGCCGATAGACCTCCTCATTAATATCATATTTGGCCAGAATGGCCTCTTTCGCCTTTATATAGTACAAGGTGTCCTCTGTGGCCATGGCCACGTATGCCACTCGGGCCTTCCCAGTCAGATGTGGAATCAGTCGCACTGCCCAATCACCCTCTGGCCACTGATATGCCACTGCCAGATGCTCAAATGTGGTCAGAAATTGCTCAATGTCATCACATTCCTCCAATCTGGGAACTGCTGCCTGACTCCAGTCCCTACCCATCGACTCAATCTATGTACTGGACTGGGGTGCACGCTCCTCCTCAGGCCGGGGTGGTGTATTCAACTGGGGCTGGACCTCCTCCCTTTGGTGCTGCTCCAAATCATCTCTGAGATTGTTCATCTGAACCTGCATTTGGTACTACCTTTTGTCCTGTCTGATGGTTTCCTTGTCCCACCTTTCACTCAGATCACGCTGGGACTGAAGACATTGCTGCAACATGCTAGTAATTGAACCCAGATCCTCAGGTACCAGGTGCTCTTCCCTGGGGTGTAAAATCTTGGATGCCCCTCCTGCAGCACCTTCCTCTAGTTTATCTTCAACCCCATCTGTCCTTTGAGCCTTAGCCTGCAGTTTTTAGGCCACATCCTTCCTGCCCTCGGAACTACACCCTTCAATTTAGCAGCGTCATATCCCACCACTGCCACCAAAGATTTTCGTGGCAAGGCCCTTACGTTCAGGATGAAGCTCTGTCTTGTCTTTACTTATGACGAGACAATAATGTTCCAAACCACTTACGACAAAAGAGCAGGTGGTAAGATCAAAAACTCCATTTGCAGGTTCATCAACACTGGCATCAAAGGTAACAAAATGTCCCTCTCTCTCACACAAAAAAACCCCCTCTCCTTGATTTCATCCAGACATTTGAAGTTAAAGCCTACTCACCCCATGCTATTCTGAAGGGAAGTGCAAACAATTAAGTTACTAAGATCTTCAACGTTCACGTGGGCAGCACCAGTAAAACCTGCATGGGCATTGGGAGGAACGGCCTCCCCGATCTGAACTCAAGTGGTGTTTTGTTGTTGGACTTCTGTGCTAGTCACAGCTTGTCCATAACAGACACCATATTCGAGCATAGGGTGTCCATCAGTGCACGTGGCACCAGGACACCCTAGGTCGGAGGTTGATGATCAATTTCGTGGTCATGTCATCTGACCTTCGGCCATATGTCTTGGACACTGAGATGGAGAGAGGGGCTGAGCTGTTAACTGATCACCACCTGGTGGTGAGTTGGATCTGCTGGCAGAGGAGGAAGCTATAAAGATTTGGCAGACCTAAACAAATGGTGAGGGTCCGCTGGGCTGAGTACATCATGTTTCTGAGTGTTGTTAGGCTATCTTGGCTGACACAACTGCAACATTGCGTGGCAATTAGGGACAGTACCTCTGGACTGGCAGACCGGGGTGGTGGTCCCTCTTTTCAAGAAGGGGGACCAGCCAATGTGTTCCAACCACAGGGGGATCACAGTCCTCGACTTTCCCGGTCTAGGCCGGTCTATGGCAGGGTACTGGAGAGGAGAATTCGACCAATAGTAGAACCTCTGATTCTGGAGGAACAATGCGGTTTTTGCTCTGGTTGTGGAATACCGGACCGGCTCTATACACTTTCCAGGGTACTTAAAAAATTAGCTCAGTCTTCTCTCAAACAGTTCATAAGGCAGCTGTCTGTTTTTCTTTCTCACTTGTGCTGAGATCTTGTTTGCTGCTTTGATCCAACTTATCCCATACCAAATCTGTTCAGGTTGGTGACTGTTGAAACCAGGTCATTTAGTGCACTCCATTGCTCTCCTTCTTGGTCAGACAGTCTGTATTGGCAGTCTGTACGGGCTCAGCCCAAACTGAGCCCGGTTCTGCTGGAGGTTTTTTCTTCCATTAAAGGGAGTTTTTCCTCTCCACTGTCACCAAGTGCTTGCTCAAAAGGGATTTTTAGGTTTTTAGTTTTTGTAAAGTGCCTTGAGATGATTTGTACTGTGATTTGGCACTATACAAATAAAATTGAATTGTATATAACCTGGAGCTGTTTCAGGTCATTGTTCTGTTAAAAAACAAATGATGATCCCACTAATAGGCTCCAGCAGATTCCCGTGACTCTGGTTAAGGAATAAGCGGGTATAGATAATGGATGGATGGATGGAGCCCACTAAGTGTGTGTGTGCCTGTGTCAATCATTATATGCTGACATTTTATTCTGGCATACTAATGGTTTACTTAAGGAATGGCTGTGAGTGCAGTTATACTTGTTAACTGAGAAATGCATTCATGTGCCAAGGCAATGATCTGTTGCGCGTTTTGTCATTAAGCCAATACCAGTCATTAAACTTGAAGGCAAACATGAAAAAACAAATGAGATTATTTATGAAAATATTTTAATATTAGTTTACAATGGATGGTAATGGCAAAAATGCTGCTTTCTCTCTGGAGTCAAAAAAAGGTTTACAGCTGTAAACAAATGAGGCGAGCATCTCTACTAAATTTTATTAAGTAGCATTTTCTCATAACAGACATACACCTTTGTGTAAGTCAAACAGCACCACCTTTTTCCGGTTGAGATCCATGGCCTCAGACTTGGAGGTGCTGACAGGTCGGACTTACTGCTGGCAATGAGAACCAGACTCTTGCTCCATTCGTACAGAGACCGGACAGCAAAAGGCCCTGGACCCCATACTTCCAGAGCATCACCTACAGGATGCCACAAGGGTCAAATGCCTTCTCCAAGACCACAAAGCACATGTAGACTGATTGGGCAAACTCCCATGAACCTTTAACCCTCTGGGGTCGACGAATGCGCCGGTGCGTTTTGACGCATCTTCTACTGATAACACCGAAACAAACTTAAATTACTCTGTCAATTCTAATCGTACAGATAAAAGCAATATATCATTCAAATCTGTAAAGGGTCCAGTTTTAGTTGTATACCATCATAATAACAATAAAACACTGTGTTTTTAATAAATACATATCCTGAGACACACCCTCTTGCATATGGCCTTTCTGGACAAAAAGTGTCTTAGAAAATTTAAATCAGTGTATTGTTTACTGTGAATGATTGAACAAGATGACTTTCACATCATTGTAAAGTAAACACTTTTGGCAACAACATGCAGGTCTCCAAAGTCTTGTGAACCAATGTTCTGTTTGTGTTTTATGGTCTTATTTCAGTGACTAAAAAATTATAGTTTTTCCACTAACCATGCATAAACACTGTTTTCTCAAAAACACAATCATGTACAGTGGGTACGGAAAGTATTCAGACCCCTTTAAATTTTTCACTCTTTGTGTCATTGCAGCCATTTGCCAAAATCAAAAAAGTTCATTTTATTTCTCATTAATGTACACTCAGCACCCCATCTTGACAGAAAAAAACAGAAATGTAGAAATTTTTGCAAATTTATTAAAAAAGAAAAACTGAAATATCACATGGTCATAAGTATTCAGACCCTGTGCTCAGTATTGAGTAGAAGCACCCTTTTGAGCTAGTACAGCCATGAGTCTTCTTGGGAATGATGCAACAGGTTTATCACACCTGGATTTGGGGATCCTCTGCCATTCTTCCTTGAAGATCCTCTCCAGTTCTGTCAGGTTGGATGGTGAACGTTGGTGGACAGCCATTTTCAGGTCTCTCCAGAGATGCTCAATTGGGTTTAGGTCAGGGCTCTGGCTGGGCCAGTCAAGAACGGTCACAGAGTTGTTCCGAAGCCACTCCTTTGTTATTTTAGCTGTGTGCTTAGGGTCATTGTCCTGTTGAAAGGTGAACCTTCGGCCCAATCTGAGGTCCTGAGCACTCTGGAGGAGGTTTTCTTCCAGGATATCTCTGTACTTGGCCGCAATCATCTTTCCTTCAATTGCAACCAGTCGTCCTGTCCCTGCAGCTGAAAAACACCCCCACAACATGATGCTCCCACCACCTTGTTTCACTGTAGGGATTGTATTGGGCAGGTGATGAGCAGTGCCTGGTTTTCTCCACACATACCACTTAGAATTAACGCCAAAAAGTTCAATCTTGGTCTCATCAGACCAGAGAATCTTATTTCTCATAGTCTGGGAGTCCTTCATGTGTTTTTTGGCAAACTTTATGCGGGCTTTCATGTGTCTTGCACTGAGGAGAGGCTTCCGTCGGGCCACTCTGCCATAAAGCCCCAACTGGTGGAGGGTTGCAGTGATAGTTGACTTTGTGGAACTTTCTCCCATCTCCCTACTGCATCTCTGGAGCTCAGCCACAGTGATCTTTGGGTTCTTCTTTACCTCTCTCACCAAGGCTCTTCTGCCACGATTGCTCAGTTTGGCTGGACGGCCAGATCTAGGAAGAGTTCTGGTCGTCCCAAACTTTTTCCATTTGAGGATTATGGAGGCCACTGGGCTCTTAGGAACCTTGAGTGCTGCAGAAATTATTTTGTAACCTTGGCCAGATCTGTGCCTTGCCACAATTCTGTCTCTGAGCTCCTTGGGCAGTTCCTTCGACCTCATGATTCTCATTTTCTCTAACATGCACTGTCAGCTGTAAGGTCTTATATAGACAGGTGTGTGCCTTTCCTAATCAGGTCCAATCAGTTTAATTAAACACAGCTGGACTCCAATGAAGGAGCAGAACCATCTCAAGGAGGATCAGAAGAAATGGACAGCATGTGAGTTAAATATGAGTGTCACTGCTAAGGGTCTGAATACTTATGACCATGTGATATTTCAGTTTTTCTTTTTTAATAAAGTTGCAAAAATTTCTACATTTCTGTTTTTTTTCTGTCAAGATGGGGTGCTGAGTGTACATTAATGAGAAATAAAATGAACTTCTTTGATTTTGCCAAATGGCTGCAATGACACAAAGAGTGAAAAATTTAAAGGGGTCTGGATACTTTCCGTACCCACTGTATAAACTTGCTGCTCACATATTATTGTAGCCTATTTTGTGTTGATTACAGTGTTATCAGACTTTAGCCATTAATATGTTTAAAAGCAACTGAAAAGAGCACAAATGTCAGGGCATGTCAAAATTTGTCCAGGGCCCCAAAACCCCCTTAGACCCCAGAGGGTTAACAAAACAAATTGGCTACTTTGAAGAGTCTATGTTTATTGTTTTTTCATTTACATATGTGTTGTTTCATAGTGATTAGCATAAACCCTCTACAGCACAGCATTGCCCTTGGGCAACAGAAAGTTTTTTTAAGCCCCTTGTCCAGTACATGTGAACTTAAATGATGCCAACCGATCAGAGTGTTTTAAAAAGTATCAAATTTCAGTCCACTAACATGTGGGAGACACTATCAAGCTTGATTTGAAGGCAGGACACCCTTTTCTGACACATGGTCACAGGATCACATAGTAAGTGCATTTACATGGCCAAAAAAACACTGATATTAATCAAATTAAGACAATACTCTGATTAAGGGTGTACTCACACTAGGCACAGTTGGCTTGAACCAAGCCTGAGCACAATTGTCCCCCCTCCCTACTCCCCCACTGGCCTGCGCTCACATTGCACTTTATGTTCCGAGCAGGAGCACGCTTACGTCAATATGATGCAACTGTTTTGAAGTAAACATGAAGAGAAGCACTCTCGCTTAGCATAATGTAGTCTATTGCTGTTGTGTTCCCGTTGTTTATTATTGTGAGTTGTTTGGGATGTGGTGACACACAGCCCTTACCCTCTCACAATGTTTTGCTGAACCAATCTGTTGCTTTTGTCGCTCGGAGATTTTCAAGAAATCATGAAATGGAACAGTCGCTTAAGTGACGTCACGTCTCCAGTTCTGAACTCTGGTGCGGTTAGCGTTCACACTACATGCGTGCCATGCCCAAGCCCAACCAAACCATGCTCTGGCCCACCTCTTCCAACTGGGCCAGGGACAGCTAAACGAACTGCACCCGAGCGCAGCACGGAGTGCTCACACTAGTCAAACGTGCCTGTTGTTGAAGAAGACACCTTTGTTTGTGTAAATCACTAAGTCACTGTCGGTGTCCTCACTGACATCATTTACACTGACAACAAAACTCTGAAATTAATCATATTAAGACAATACTCTGATTAAGAAACTGTCATGTAAACTTTTTGATTACCTTAATCCAAATAAGATCATAGTTGAAGTATACAAGAATCAAATTAAGACATGTTGAGTATTCCTATTTTACTCACATTATGAAGTGCATGTAAAACACCTTAATCGCAATATAAGAGTGTTCTGTGAGTTTCCACTGCATTGTCACAATTACATTTAGACTGATTAAATGTATTAAATATGATTATTTAACACATGGACCAAAAGAAAGAGCCTGTCCACAAAAATTTGTCGAAAAGAAACAGCTTCAAGAAACCTAATTTTCCTGTCCAGTATTTCTATCATGGCTTCCCTACTGCTACATACACAGGAGCTGCATATGCAAACAAAAGCACATCTCCTCCTCCCTCCATTTTAAAACCACAGAAATGAGAGCAAGGTATGGTACATTATACCCAATTCCCAGTACCATGTTCTTGCTTGAGATTGCAACATGACTGCCCATAATTTATTGTTGACAATATATTTTTTTGTGTTATTTTTTGTCATTCTGTTTTCTGTTCATTTTAATTTCAATTTTTTTGTTTTCTTCTTAAATACCATATTTTGGTTTTATTCATTTGTTTTATTGATTTCATTGTAAAATTAAATTTTTTTGCACATTAGAGCCATCATACTTTCCTGTTTTCTGAACAGTAACAGAGGGAATTACTGTTTAGTTCTTAATTGGACACCTTACAACACTAATTAAAGTCTTCCCACTTCCTCATGTATATAGCAGAGCTGAAGATGGACTCAAGAAGTGTCTTTGGGAGTGACGAGGATAGATAGGATCAGGAATTAGTACATCAGAGGGACAGCTCATGTTAGATGTTTTGGAGAAAATGCCAGGGAAGCCAGATTGAGATGGTTTGGACATGTTCAGTGGAGGGACAGTGAATACACTGGTAAAAGGATGCTGAGGTTAGAGCAGCCAGGAAGGAGGCCTAGAGGAAGACCAAAGAGGAGGTTCTTGGAAGTAGTGAAGAGAGGTGAGAGTCTAGAGAGGTGGATGTTTGCTCTGGAGAGGAATGAAGCTTAGCCGCAGTAAAACAGAGTACATGTGTGTAAATGAGAAGGATTCAAGTACAGGTTACAGGAAGTAGAGGTGAAGAAGATGAAGGATTTTAAGTATCTAAGGTCAGCAGTCCAGAGCAATGGAGAGTGTGCAAAAGAAGTGAAGAGACGTGTGCAAGCAGGTTGGAATGGGTGGAGGAAAGTGTCAGGTGTGATGTGTGATAAAAGAGTGTCAGCAAGAATGAAAGGAAAGGTGTACAAGACAGTGGTGAGACCAGCAATGTTGTATGGTTTAAATACAGTGGCACTGAGAAAAAGACAGGAGGAAGAGCTGGAAGTAGCAGAGCTGAAGATGTTCAGGTACTCTCTGAGAGTGACAAGGATGAATAGGATCAGGAATGAGTACATCAGAGGGACAGCTCATGTTAGAAGTTTTGTAGAAATAACTGGCAAAGCTCTTGCCTGGTAGTGGAATATGTTAATCACCATTGCAGGAGTTCTTAGATGTTGATTATGATAAATCGCTATTTGGTTTTGAATCTAAATGATTAGATTAAATCATGTATGTACAATCTCATTCAGTCATCAGGTTGTAATCAAATTGTCTTGAAGTATCTTGGAAATGAATTGTGACCCTCTTACATAATTATTCTTCAACCTGATTTTGGGTTGTTTTGATTTTTGGTTGGTGGATGCTTTCTTTTTTCAAATTAAATCTTCAAGACTATAGATCAGAAATGAACATTCAGTTACATAGTTTTGACTGCTCTTGACCCATTAAATAGCAATTGCATGTGCTGGAAGTGACCCCATTGTTAAAGGCCTCTGAAATTCCAAGGCCAGCTCTGGCCCTGCTGAAGTGGAATTGACCTGTCGCAGTCTCACACTGAGGAGATCAGCCATAAAATTGGCTCAAGGCAAGCTGAGAGTAGTCTTACTGCTTCAGCAATGTAATACCAAAGTAATGCATGACAAAAAGTCACAGCTCTGTTGAGCCCAGTGTTCCCTTAGCTCTCAGCAGTGATGAATTTGAGTTTCTTTACAAATAAAATCACAACTATTAGAGATAAAATTCAGCAGATGCTTCCTATACCTGCAATAAATGAGTCTTCTACTACAGTAGCTCTTGAATTATCAGCAAGACCTCAGTTATATTTAGATTGCTTCTCTCCCATAGATCTCTCTGAATTTACATCAGTAGTTGCTTCATCTAAATCCTCACCGTGTCTCTTAGACCCCGTTCTGACTAAACTGCCATTAATTAACTCATCTTTATTAGACTTAGTAAATTTATCAGCGGTATCAGAGGAACAGGGTCAAAATGGTTCCAATCCTATTTGTTGGACAGATTCCAGTCCATTCATGTCCATGATGAACCTTCCAGATGCACAAAAGTTAATTATGGAGTTCCACAAGGCTCTGTGCTAGGACCGATTTTGTTCACCCTGTACATGCTTCCTTTAGGCTATGTCATTAGGAAGCACTCTATTAATTACCACTGCTATGCAGAGGACACTCGGCTGTATCTATCTATGAAACCTGTTAACACAAACCAGTTAACCAGACTTCAAGCGTGTCTAAGTGACATAAAGGCCTGGATGACCAGTAACTTTCTGCTTTTAAATTCAGAAAAAAACAGAAGTTATTGTATTTGGGCCTAAAAACCTCAGAAATAACTTTTCTAAAATTATAGTTACTTTAGATGGCATAGCTCTGGCCTCCAGCACTACTGTGAAAAGCCTTGGAGTTATTTTTGACCAGGACATGTCCTTTAACTAACACATAAAACAAATCTCTAGAACTCCCTTCTTTCATCTGTGCAGCATTGCCAAAATTAGGAACATTTTGTCTCAAAATGATGCAGAAAAACTAGTCCATGCATTTGTTACCTCAGTATCAGTATCTCCATAAAAAGCCTCCAGTTAATCCAGAATGCTGCAGCCAGAGTCCTGACAGGAATTAGCAAGAGAGATCATATTTCTCCTATATTAGCTTCTCTTCATTGGCTCCCTGTAAAATCCAGAATATAATTTAAAATCCTTCTCCTCACATACAAATCCCTAATAATCAATCCCTTCATGCCTTAAAGTACCATATTATCCTAATAGAGCAATTCGCTCTCAGAGTGCAGGACTACTTGTGGTTCCCAGAGTTCCCAAAAGTAGAATGGGAGGCAGAGCCTTTAGCTATCAAGCAATGCACACATATAATGTTGCAGGCTTGTTTGAGCTCCACAAGAAGATAGTTCAAGCAGGCAAATCTATGCTTAAGCACATCATTAAGATGCTCAATTGTTCCCGTTGTTGAGCTATGAGCATTGTAATTGCTGTGAGTTACATGTCACAGTAGCAAATGGGGCCATGAGCCAACATAGTAGAGAGTAGCCACTGTCACCAGAAAAGTTACCAACTGGAGCGGTTTCCTGAAACTTCCGGTATGTATGACTTTCCTTCAAAATCCTGAATTCCTGTACAGAACCTGGCCATTTCACAACACAATTGGTTGTTTCAAGGTCAGCATTTCCAATGAGCTGCACATTAACCCTCAGGGGCTGACGAATGCGCCAACGTGTTTTATGGCATCTTGTCCTGATAACGCCAAAATGAACGTAAATTACTCTGTCTAGTTTTATTTGTATACACGCATAATTACAAAACATTGTGCTTTTGTAAAATAAAGGAAGCAGACAGGGTGCGCTCTCTGTCTTGTCTGTCTCTGTCACCTATCTTCACAAACACATAAATAAAACAACCTGAATCTCAGCGAATACTTGCCTCAAAGACATGAGAAATATATACATAGAAATCTTGAAATGTCTTCTTTTAAATGGAACAATTCAAGTGAAAAACAAATATGCAAGGGTGCTTCAGGGTTACAAACTGGGACCTTTTCATGGAAGCTCATTTTGAGGACATCGAAGGCATCTCTCACTGTATCACAGATTACATCCACTTCTGTGAAGACAATGTTGTTCCATCCAAAAACGTTTGTTGTTTCCCCAATAATAAGCCATGGATAAATAAGGACATCCTCAACAAGAAGAACACATCCCTCCACCCAACAAATCTGCCAATGCTGCCTCCCCATTGCCCACTGATGCCATCTCCTCTATCAGCAGCCATACAATATTGAAGCATACCTCACCTCCAATACCTCCTCCCCTGCCCTCATCATCTGACTCCTCATCAACACAATACACAGGCCCAGCCTTTGCCACAGAACAGGTGAGGAAGGAACTAGCTAAACTAAAGACCAACAAAGCAAAAGGACCAGATGAGATCAGTGCCAGAGTACTTAAGGTGTGTGCTGGACAGCTTGCAGAGGTTTTTCAGAAACTCTTCAACCTCTCTCTGAGGCTCAAAAAGGTGCCTAAGTTATGAAAAACGTCCTGTATTGTCCCATTACCAAAAAGAGGCCATCTCAGTACCCTTAGTGACTTCAGACCAGTAGCGCTAACATCACATGTCAACGTGTTTGAGAGACTGGTCCTGCAACACCTGAGGTCTCAAGTGTCTGAATTTCTGGACCCCCCTGCAGTTTGCATATCAGGAACACATTGGAGTGGAAGATGCCATAATCTTCTCAATGCACAGAGCATACTCCCATCTGGAGAGGGAGGGCAACACTGTGAGAGTCAAGTTCTTTGACTTTTCTAGTACTTTCAACACTATTCAGCCCCACCTGCTAAGTGCAAAGATGCAGAATATGGAAGTTCTCGCAGACATGGTGGAGTGGATCAAAGACTACCTCACTGGGCGGCCACAGTTTGTTGCATCAATAATGATAACGATGAGGAATACAGACACTTGATAAAAAGCTTTGTTGATTGGTGTAACAACTGTCTAAAGCTCAATATCAAGAAAACCAGAGAACTGGTGGTGGACTTTAGGAGGAGCAGGAAGACCCCAGTCCCTGTCTCCATCCTTGGAGACGAAGTAGAGATTGTGGACTCCTACAAATGCCTTGGAGTCCACATTAACAACAAACTGGACTGGTCAAACAACACAGATGCACTCTTCAAGAATGGACAGAGCAGACTGTTCTTCCTCAGGAGACTCTGTTCCTTTGGTGTGTGCAACAAGCTACTGAAGATGTTCTATCAGTCTGTAGTAGCGAGTGCACTGTTCTTTGCAGTTGTGTGCTGGGGAGGTGGCATCAAGGCTGGTGAGGCCAACGGACTAAACAAGTAGATCAGGAAGGCGGAATCTGTAGTTGGACTGGAAGATGTGGCAGAGAGGAGGAAGGTGGACAAAATCAACTGGACAATTCTGCTTCTGGTGAAGTTCATTCAGCCACAGACCAATTCCTCCAAAAGCCAAGACTGAGAGATTCAGGAAGTCTTTTGCAGCAATTTTTGTATGAATTCTGTGTACTTTGTGATCATTTTCATTCTGTTTCGTTCTTTTTACAAGACCTTTAGCTCGTTGGAAAGCCATCTCTCTATTGTTTGGCATCTTTGCATCATGGTGGAATGGCAGAGGTAAAGAATAATGACTGTTTATTTGCACAACTTGATTGGAGACTATTTCCATAATTTTTTTTGTCATCCTGAGAGAATTCCCCTTTTTACTTATATGTTTCAGGAAAGTCTTGATTATACTGTTTAAGGAAACCGAAATTCTATTACATTCTATCTGCCATGGTTTCATTGTCTTTGGAATATTAACTCCAAAAGTTCCACATCTGCATCCATTTCCTTGATCTCCACATCCTTTAAGAAACTCCATTTCTTAACATTAGCTGCTGAAACCATATTTTCCTTTGAAACTGGAATTGCAACTTTGGTATGGAGATGAAATTATTACCATTTATATCCCCCATCTCCAAACAGGCTCTTGTTGAGACATTGTTCTAAATAGGATTTTTGTTGTACTTCCCACTGGAAGCCATTCAATTGTCTCATCAAATTCTTTGCAAAATGTAGCTGAGCTGGTCTAAGAAGGCATATGTGGATATCGATTTGTTTCCATTTGACTTTGACTTTAATCTGCATTCGAACTATTGCTAATGAGCAATGTTTCCCAACCCCAGTATCTTCACCAGATTGAATGAAACAAGAACACATGCTTATCCATTGAAGATATTGGGACACCTTTGAATCCATCTTGATTCGTTGGATGGTGACGACATCCTTCCTTTGCAACTTTTACTTAAATGTCCCCTTACAAGACATCCAAAATACAATCCATTTCTTTTCAGTAATTCCACCTTCTCATGCTGCTGTAAAATTGAAGTGTTGACAACTGGTTAGTTCATGATCCCCTGTTCAATATGGACATGAGGTATAGAGGATATTTGAAGTTGCTGTCCTTCTAGTCCTCTGCATTGCCTCAGGAGTTTGAAGAGCTACAGGTGATACTGTTGTTGCAAAGCTTTTCCTGCTATTGCTCCTTCCTTTTGTGGGAAATCTTAATTCAGCATTGCTAGATTTTCATTCCTCCTTGGTTATCTTAGATAATACCAAAGAGTGTCATGAACTAGGGACGTGGTCAGGAGCAAACTTCATCCACAAAAACACAGGAGTGAGGAAAAGAGTCTTTTATTAACTAAATCAAGGCTAAACAAGAAACATACACACAAAGCAGAAGTAGGTCAAGGCAGGAAAACACTTGGACATGAAACATGAACACGGAGACAAAGACATGGACACAAGGAGACAAGGCATGAAGGTCTGGGTCACACACACATCAAGGGAGACGCACCAGACCAAACAGAGAACATGAACATGAGAATCAGGGAAAACAAGGCATGAAACACATGGATATGAAACATGAACACGAGACAAAGACACAAGAACAGAAGACATGGAAGAGCAGAAAACTAATACAAAAAAAGGCAGAATACTTAACTTAAACTAGAAGAACAAAAGGTAATCCATAATCAAGATCCAGAGGAACAAAACAGACTTGAAGCATGAGGAAAATCAGGAACTCTAGATACAAAGTCAAAAACGTGGCAGGACAAAACACTGTCTAAAACAGACAACCTGGCAGAGAACAAAGGCACAAACTGGCGTATAAAAAGGCATGGGGTGAAAATGAGGTACAGGTGAAAACAATCAAACTAATCGGGTCAAAGTAAAGTGACAAACAAAAAACCAAAACAAGATCCTGCCATGCTCCTCTTCAAAATAAAACAAACAGGAAGTGCACAGTGCGGATCATCACAAGGAGTGGATCTGAACTTATTCTCACCTGCTTCTTAAGGAAGATCACAAGATCCTTCAAACCAGCTCTTTGATTGGTTTTCTCCAAGATGTCATTTGCCACTGTTCTCCATTTTTCCTTGATTTTATAGGGTAGCTTTGACATATTACTCTTAGGTTAGCAGCAGTATCCAATTCCTGCATATAACATAATTCATCCATCACATTACAACAGCCTCTTAAATACAGAACATAACTGCCTGTCTTAAAATGAACTTTATTAACAAAACCGTTTGACACAGAACAAGAAATAGATAAATTCTAAATTACAAAAAAAAAAAATGCTGTGCTTTTATCTAAGTAAAAATTGAACTAATTTGATTTGGTGATAAAATGTCAAGGTCAATGACACAAAACACATCTGTCCATAAGCATTGATACATGGCACAATTTAACAATTTAACATGAATGGCTAACAGATTAATGAGAGCTCAACTTCACTCTGATATTCTAATGCCCTGTATAAATACTGTAACTTAGCAAAAGAGGCAACTTTACTGGTTTGGTGGAGGCATTTGACAGTAACTTGAATTTATATATGAGAGTTGTTTATTTGGTGGGTGCCATCCTTGTTGAATTTCTTATTTGTGAAACTGGAGGAAGCAGTTTTTTTTATCTGTGAAGCACAAACACACACAACACTTGATGCATGCAGTTAATGTATATCCATCCTTGCAGAGCCTATATCAGCCTCTTTTATCAGCTTCTAGTGGCAAGTGTCCCACATTGTCTTTGCAAACATCAGGAGAGGGAGCATTTTGGGCAACCTTTTTGACATTCATCCATGGATGGTCTCTCTCTCTCTCTCTTCAAGATATTGGTTTGGATACCAGCATGTGGATTGAATGTTGAACTTGTGCCTACATGTAAATAAGTCAAGCAAATCAATCCCACCCATGAATTGGTTGTATGTCTTCACAATGTATGGCCTGCTCACTTCATTGTAGGAATTTGTGGATTTGTCCCACCAGGAAACCTTGTCAACTGGGTATGGACCATAGAAAGTGGAGAGAACAATGACTGACTGATTGTCATACCACCTCACAACACGGATGATGTGATTTATGCTCAAAACTTCCTCTGTTTTGTTTCCTCAGCTCCTTCTCTTTTGCTGACCTGAGGTTTGGCACACGATGCTCAAGGAGTTTGATAAGTGTAGGGACAGATGTGAAGAAGTTGTCTGCATATATCTTGTAGTTTTGGTCAGCAGGAAGTGTTGATGCAAGCTTCCTTACATCTCCTGACAGTCCAAGCTCAGACTTTGCAAGATTACCCCACACACCTTTTTGGTACACATCAAAGTTGCAGAGCATGCCTGAGATTACTGTTCCTGCCCAAATCTTGAAGCCCTTGAAGCAGGGATGAGGTTTCCCACGCATGTATTATCTGAACTGAACTTACCCTTAAAAGGAACCACCATTTCATCCACAGAGTTATGCTCTTCTGGTACAATGTGCAGGCATTTCTCTCTGAATGCATCCAACCATGGATTAATATTCCAAAGTTTGTCCTTTTTCTTTTCAACTGAAGCAGTGTGGTTGTTGACAAAGTGGATGGATGAAAGCAGGTACTGGAAACGATTGCAAGACATTGTGTCAGCTACTAGTCCATAGTGTGTGTCAGCTTTCCAGTAAACCCTGGCACCAGGCATTTGCACTATGCCCATTTCCAGGTACATAACTATCATTTGTTACAGCTCTTTAACAGATATATCTGCAAATGGCCCAGGTTCCTGCAGGCTGTACTCGTTGCTCATGAGCATCACATGGTAAAGCATCTCTGAGGACATGAATCTCTTAAAATACTGTACTGGTGTTTGTAATGTAAAATTGGAGGAGGCCTCAAAAGCAGCATCTGTAAAGGTTGCCTCAGGGTTGATGAAGTCTAAATCGCTGCTATCTCCATTTGCCATGGCCTCTAACACATCCTGCAGAGAGTATACTCTTCCTCTTTTGGTCAATGATATGCTGAAATATAGGTAAAAAATGTAAATGTAGCTATATAATGTAACACACCCCTGTTTATATCTGTATAGTGCCTACAAATATGTATATTGCTACCAATCACTATCTGATGACACTGCATTTTGCATGACTAAATGATGACCATTAAAGCCCAGTGTTGCATTTTTGCAACACAGCTTTCTTACAGTATTAATATTTTGCCTCCAAAAATGTTGCAGTTTTACAGTTTAAAACCTGGGGTGTTGGGATTTGTAGTTTTTGTCTATATTCAGTAGGAATAGGCACTCAAATACATGTTGCAATTTTGCAACACCGGGTCTCAGAGAGGTCGATATTCTCTGTCAGCTACAGCAAAAACATAAGCATAAGAAAATAACAATTTATCATGCATTTTAGATAAGTGCATGGGGGAGACTGGCTGACCTGACCTGAAGATGAGGCAGAACACATTACAATTAAGGATAAAACATATTTAGTTTTATTTACCACTTGGAGTAACTGCTGAGAAAACATGGGTCTGCAGATAGATTGATCCATCTTAAAGCCTGTATTTCGGAAATCAATTGGACATGAAGAGGAAGGTGTTAGGCCCCGAGATCTGTTTCCTGTATGTCTTTTATTTTGGTAAGTTTCCTGTGTTCCGGTTCTGTTACGATACGGTGTGGTGCGTGATGAAGGAAAGGAGTGAGGACCCAACCTTTATTCTCCCTGGATCGTCCAGGGCTCAGGCAAACACAAATTGTTCTCCGCCGTTCGGCGGACAGGCAGACAGGCAGTCAGGACAGAAACGGGAACACAAGATATCTCCGCCGCTCAGCGGGCAGGCAGACGCTCTCCACATTTTGCACTAGCACGCTGTATTATCAAAGCTCCGGCGGGGAACAAAGGAAAGCCGGGGACATATATAGACAGAACTCAGGACACAGGATAACGTAATCTAACTAATTAACACAAAACACAAAACTACCTGGGATTACACTGAACAGAACCGGAACACAGGAAACTTACCAAAATAAAAGACAGACAGGAAACAGATCTCGGGGCCTAACAGAAGGCAGCAAATTAACATTCAAGAACTTAGTAAGTAACCTACATGAATGCTGAAGAATGTTCCAGTGAAGAGTTTTGCAGTTGACTGTGTTTCTGTACAATGGTAACTACAGGGCACCACTGCGGGGTCACCTGACTATTCCCATGCTGAGACTCAGTGCAGGTTTGGTCAAGCCTCTCATTTAAAGGTGTGTCTCACTGCTGGGTTGTTCCCTGAGGATGTTGGACCTTTGACCACATTGTGGATTACAGACACTTGTTTCAGACATTGGACAGTTTTTTGTGTATTAACACTGGTGGATTTGTGTCTGTGCAGGCACCATTATAGAAAGCCACCTACCTGGAATCTCAGTGTATGTTTTAAACCTCTACACCTTCCATCCTAATGCCCAGTGGAGACCCTTTTATCTGGTCAGGTCAGTGGCTCAGGAGCATCCAACTGGTCTCCTGTTTCTGTTGAACATGCTCTTGCCTCCTGACAGACAGGCCTCAAATTAATACTACTCATGTCCTTATAGATTTTTGCAGACATTAGTATTGGTCTGCAATTTCCTCAATCAGGGCCTCCTTGAATTCATGGGACAGGCCTGCTGGCATTGCTAGTAGAGAATGTGAGCCTTTACTACAACAATGTGCATAAAGTCGTCAAAAAAAGTTCAAGACCACTGCTTTGTGGGCATCGCTTTGGTAACCAATCAGGGCATCTGACAGGTCCACAACCCACATGTGCATGTTGTAATCTTTAGAAGCATCTGCAAACATCCATATGCACCCACTTCCACTGCATGATTTATGGATTGTGGAACACGACGACCTCATGTGTGTCCATCCTCTTTACAAAGAGTAGTTCTGAGTCCCTTAGCCACGTAATTCTGCCCTGAGGGATTTTTCTACCAAAATCATTAACCACCAAAACTTACTGTTTTGCCAGATGGTGTCTGAGCCAGCAACTGCAGGAGAGCACCAGAGAGCATGCATATAGGAGATGCCTGGGCCATGGGCAGTGTGCATCCACCCCCAGAGGTAGATTGTCCCACACTGTGTGAAACCACAGAGCACCTGGCCCAAACTGATGTGTGAAGATGAATTTGTCCCAGGTGAAGACCCCAATCCCCTGGACGAGGGAGCCCATGCAGCATGTTGAGCTCCCCAGGGATGTGCTCCACTCTAATTGAAATGAAGTGTGCGTGCACCCACAGTAGCAGGTGCCAAGCAATGCAGAGGAGGTGTGGTGGATGTTTGTCTGGATCAAAAGATGACGGCCTGCCAGCATGGTCAAAGTGCTGCACAACCTTCCAACATTGGTTGTCTTCTTTCAACTGATCCCAAACTTCAGGGTAGACAGATTGGACACCAGGTTCACTGGGGAATGGGTGAAAGGTGCAGCCACACGTTGTGATAAGGGCTGAGCCCACTGCAGTAGTGGCAGAGAGAGCAGGAGTGCTAGTCTGGGCTCCAAGGATCCCACGCAATCGGGATGCTGGTGGCTTTGTATGGCTAATAAGACTTAAGTGCTTTACAAACTGGCAGACATTACAAAAGGAGATGACACATGCTGATAACCTTAGCTGAAAAAATTGCCAGCAACAAAGGAGCACACAGTTATGCACTGATCACCACCAAACCTAATATACAATCTTCAAATATGTAACCAGTCAAATCAATCAAATGAAGAATATAGCTTCCAAGCAACAGTTTCAAAAGTACATTTTATCAGACATTGTACAGAAAGTTTCAGTCATTACCCCAACAAACTGTGCTGCAATTTCTAGTAGTGCTTGTATATTACTAATGTAGTGAACCCAGTATATTTTTACAATCTATGACTAATAAACCAAGGAGCCATCTAGATGAGATTTATACTTTTTCGAATATCGTTCTGAAACTAATAACCCAGGAACCAGAGACCTGCGGGGATGTAATTTACATCACGCAAAAAGAACCGACATCACCACCTCAACAAGGTGCTGCATCTCCAGACCATTTCTGATCAAAAAGAGACTTTGCAGGGTCAACACAGCTGACCTAAGCAGGGATTCGCAGACTTCCTTTTCCCTGGACACTTCCTCCAGCTCATCCGGGGGGACACTGCGGCGTTCCCAGGCTAGCCAAGTGACAAAGTCCCTCCAGCATGTCCTGGGTCTTGTCTGGGGTGAGACATGCCCGGAACACCTCCCCAGGGAGGTGCCCAGGAGGCATCTGTTACAGATGCCCGAGCCACCTCAGCTGGCTCCTCTCAATGTGGAGGAGCAGCAGCTCTACTCCGAGCTCCTCCCAGGCAACCGAGCTCCTCACCCTATCTCTAAGGGGGCACTCGACCACCCTGCGAAGCAAGGTGATTTCAGCCACTTGTATCCGAGATCTTGTCCTTTCGGTCATGACCCAGAGCTCATAACCATCGGTGAGAGTTGGAACGTAGATTGACCGGCAAATATAGAGTTGAGCCGAAAGGTGAAGCTCCTTCTTCAGCACAACTGTCTGTCAATCTCACACTCCATCCTTCCCTCACTCGTGAACAAGATCCCAAGATACTTAAACTCCTTACTACTTAAAAAAAAGAAGGAGCTGAGTCACTCTCACCTATGGTCCGCACCTATTGCCTGAAAGGAAAAGATCTTGGATACAAATAGCTGAAATGAGCTTCCTATCTCTAAGGGTGGCCGGAAGCTCCCTTAGACATAGGGTGAGGAGCTTGGTCAAGCCGAGTGGAGCTCGGAGTAGTAATCCACATCGAGAGGAGCCAGCTGAGGTGGCTCAGGCATATGTTTCGGATGCCTTCTGGGCGCCTCCCTGGGGGGGCATGTCCCACCGGGAGGAGGCCACGGGAAAGACCCAGGACACGCTAGAGCAGAGGTCACTAACAGGTAGACCGCGGTCCGGGTGCGGACCCAGCCGCCCCATACGGACCCGGACGTACAGCCAAAACAGAAGATTGCGATTTAAAACCTAACGGGGCGCTTCTATTTCCACCGGAGCAGCTTTTTTAGACTTTACAGTAGTGGAAACGCACAGACCAATTATATGCGAGTTGAGCCATCCCACGTGATACCACTCAGCCAATCAAGTCTGTGCATCCCAGGCAGTAAACATTACGACTCTACAGTGTAAACAGCGCTAGAGGCAAGTTACACATGAAAACAGTGTTGCCAACTTAGTGTCTTTGTCGCTATATTTAGCGAGTATTCAGACCCCTCTAGCGACACTTTTTTTTTAAAGCGACTAGCGACAAATCTGGCGACTTTTTCTGGTGTTACTGGAGACATTTGGTGACTCTGATGTGTCTGTACTGCATCGTTCTTACACTTCTCAATTTGCCGCAGTAAGACTGCAAATCAGCTGCAGCCGCAAGCCCCTCCCCCGTCCCAAAGCCTTCACAGGCGGCCCAGTCCTCTCGCAGCAGTCCCTCCCTTACAGCTGCAGTCACAGCAGGAAATGTTCACGCCTCCGTGTCCCGACTGCAAATGAATCGCGTGTGCGATCATGTATGTGCGTGATCTGTACTGATGCATGGCATAACAAAAAAATAAAATAAAATAAAAAGTAAAATGTTCTTTGTCTAAAATAAATCACTGTATTTGACTCAAACAGCCTCAGTCATTTACAGCAAGGCAAATGTATTTAGTTCTGAGAACTTATTAACTGCAGGCCGTCATGCTACATTATATGGCACAGTACAAATATTTTGAGTGTCCCTTATTCTGTCCCTTATTTCTTATAAAGAATCACAATTGTCTCTTACTTTGCATTTCAGAAGTTGGCAAAAGCGTCCATCACAATTACAGCATGTGCCATGGACATTATGCAAATTACGCGATGACGTCAGCGACTTTTAGGACAGCCAATAGGTACTTTCCTTACTGACGAGTTGGCAACACTGCATGAAAAGACAGTACAAAGAAAAAGAAAGAGAGCGATACATGTAGAAAACAAAGGGAGAGAAACTGTAAAGTGAGACAGAGAAAGAGAGAGAACTTAGTTAATGAGAGAACATTATACACATCTACAGCCATACAGATACGTTCAGTTGTATGTTACATGACAATAAATATTGTCAGAAAGTTTTTGAATTGTACTGAATTCGTTTGATTTGACAGTCAGGTATTGATTACATGCAGATGTTGATAAAACTACTAGGCTACTTAAATATATATCACACTAACTAGTTACACATTATGATCTTCCGGACCTTTGCTTCAAGAAATTTTCTCTAACTGGACCTCTTTAAATTTTAGTTGAATACCCCTGCGCTAGAGGGACTGTCTCTTGGCTGGCCTGGGAACACCTCATTGTCCCCCCGGAAGAGATGGAGGATGTGTCCAGGAAAAAGGAAATCTGGGCATCCCTGCTTAGGCAACTGCCCCTGCTGAGTCGCAGGGGCAGTTGCCCCAGATAAGGGGGGCAGATAAGGGGGCAGTTGCCCCAGCCCCAGATAAGGGGAAGAAGATGGATGGATGGAGTTTCTCATTGACTTGAATGGGAAAAGTGTTGGACCCCTTCCTGATTTCTTTTTTTTTTGCATGTTTGTCACACTTAATGTTTCAGATCATCCGACAAATTTAAATATTAATCAAAGATAACACAAGTAAACACATCATGCAGTTTTAAAATGCAGGTTTTTATTAAGGGAAAACAAAATCCAAAACTACATGGCCCTGTGTGAAAAAGTGTTTGCTCCCCCCTGTTAAAACATAACTGTGGTTTATCACACCTGAGTTCAATTCCTCCAGCCACACCCAGGCCTGATTACTGCCACACCTGTTCGCAATGAAGAAATCACTTAAATAGGACCTGCCTGACAAAGTGAAGTAGACCAAAAGATCCTCAAAAGCTAGACATCATGCCGAGATCCAAAGAAATTCAAAAACAAATGAGAAAGAAAATAATTCAGATCTATCAGTCTGGAAAAGGCTATAAAGCCATTTCTAAAGCTTTGAGACTGCAGCGAACCACAGTGAGAGCCATTATCTACAAATGGCAAAAACATTGAACAGATATCTTTTACATATGTTAAATTACAAATATCTTTTATTGGAATTATGGGGTGCATATGTGCACCATTACGAAGTGAAGTGAAGTGAAAGTGACTTATATGGCCAAGTATGGTCACCCATACTCGGAATTTGTGCTCTGCATTTAAATCAATTCCAAGTGCACACACACACACCGTGAACACACACCCGGAGCGGTGGGCAGCCAGCGCTGCGGAGCCTGGGGAGCAGCTGGGGGTCCGGTGCCTTACTCAAGGGTCTCACCTCAGTCGTGGTATTGAAGTTGGACAGGGTGCTGGCTATTCACTCTGTGCCACTGACAATTCCTGCCGGACCTGAGACTTAAACCTGCAATTTTTAGGTTATAAATCCGACTCCCTAGCCATTAGCCACGACTATTACACCATGTTCTTCCTCCTTTGAAGATAACTGAATACATCTCTAAAATATATGTCATCTTTTGTCGAATGAACCAGTGCTGAAGCTACCTTGTATGCAATATGCCAAGCCATCTTCAGTAGGCACATCACCATTCAAGCCATGATAATCCGGAGAAAAGTGATGCAGTAGGAAAGAGAGGGTCACCGCTCTCTCCTTCGAGAGATGGGCCCTCATTCTAATGAGTTCAACTCCACCCCCAGATACACTATTTTCTGGGCTGGGGGAAGCTCTTTTTTTCAATTTATGGCGAAACCTAATGCACTCAAATGATCCACTAGTTTTACCGTCTCACACTTCTGGGGAGTGGGCAAGCAGAAGCAGGTTGTCGGGATAGAACTGGACTCTCATTCCCTGTCTCTGTAGGGGCTCCAGTGCCATCTTGATGCACTTGGAGGTTTCTTTACCACACTTAGTTCGGGTAGTTTAGTTCAGTTTACGTAGGATCAACATACTGTATATGCAGAGATGCTCAATTAAAACAGATTATGGCATTGTATGAGAAAATACTGTAAAAAAGTGGAGTCACTTCTAGAACTGCTTCTACAGCATCCATCAGATTAGGCACATCAGGCAGTACAGATGACATACTCTCTCATCTTGGAGGGAAAAGATTCATATCGCATGATTAATTTCCATCTGACAAGTGCAGTGATCTTTCATTTGTGATGCTTGATTTAGCATTTGTAATTCCCCATAAGGCAAGAAAAGGCCTTTAAACTGACACCACAGAAAATAAGAACTAGTTAGGAACAGAGTAAAAGTGTTAATATGATTTCATATTGCCTGCTTGCTCCGTTAACATTTGTAATGATTTAATATGAAAATGTGCGGGAGGGCAAACCTGACATACTAAATTCAGAATGCAGGACAAATGGGTTTTTAAATTGTTAAGAGAAATGGATGTTAGTGATTGGTCTATATCCATACCTCCTCTGATTGCTCAAAATGCTGAAGCATGGCCAGCACATTGCTTGGACAATCCCTTAGTTTAGATCAGGTCACAGTATAAGGTAAGACTTGCATTCCAGTATTAGGATCTACAGAACCCATCTCAATTGTCTTTGCTTTCCACTATTGAGATTATTTGCCAAAACTTTGCTTGTCACTATGGAAAGCGTACATCTTGATGGTGGTAAAATATACAATATCTGGGCTCAGTCAAGGAAATTAAAGTACACTGTCACTAATGACATTCAAAGGTCTATGTTTAAGCTGCAAAAAGGTTGAAGGTTGAAGACTGAGCAAGTAACAAAAGAAGGCAGTGACAGAGCTGGTGTCTGTAATCATGGGGATGTAGGTGCTGTTGAGGTGTTGTAGGTGTTGTTGAGGACAGAAATCAGTCCTAAAACTTGAGAAAAAAGGTTGGAATTGGAACTTCTGTGTTGAGAGAGACAAGTTAAATGCAGGATAGGAGCCACAAATAAGAAGAAGAAGAAGTACATTATTAATCCCCAAGGGGAAATGTAATTGTTACAGCAGTTGTTAAATTTGAGATTATTTAAATTATATTGATTAATAGTAATTCATAAAGAAAAGTAATTAACTAATTATTTATTTGGGGGGGGTTGTGTGTGTGTGTGTGCGTACATGCGTGTGTGTGTGTGTGTGTGTGTGTGTGTGTGTGTGTGTGTGTGTGTGCGTTATTGCTTATATTGAGGAATTATAGAGTCTTATGGCCGTGGACACAAAAGACTTCCTGAATCTTTCAGTCTTGGCTTTAGGGGGAATTAGTCTTTGGCTGAATGAACTTCCCATTCGCCACAGTTCCTCATGAAGTGGGTGGGCAGAATTGTCCAATATGGAGTTGATTTTGTCCACCATCCACCTCTCTGCCACAGCCTTCAGACTGTCCAGTTCCAGTCCAACAACAGATTTTTCCTTCCTGATCAACTTATTTAGTCTGTTGGCCTCACCGGCCTTGATGCCACCTCCCCAGCACACAACTGCAAAGAACAGTGCACTCGCTACTACAGACTGATAGAACATCTTCAGTAGCTTGTTGCACACACCAAAGGAACAGAGTCTCCTGAGGAAGAACAGTCTGCTCTGTCCTTTCTTGAAGAGTGCATCTGTATTGTTTGACCAGTCCAGTTTGTTGTTAATGTAGACTCCAAGGTATTTGTAGGAGTCCACAATCTCTACTTCGTCTCCAAGGATGGAGACAGGGACTGGGGTCTTCCTGCTCCTCCTAAAGTCCACCACCAGTTCTCTGGTTTTCTTGATATTGAGCTTTAGACAGTTGTTGTTACACCAATCAACAAAGCTTTTTATCAAGTGTCTGTATTCCTCATCGTTATTATTATTGATACATCCAATGATTGAAGAGTCATCAGAGAACTTTTGGAGGTGACAGGTTCCTGAGTTGTAGCAGAAGTCTGAGGTGTAGAGTGTTAACCCTCTGGGGTCGACGCAAGCGCCGGCGCCTTTTGATGCATCTTTTTCTGATAGGGCTGAAACAAACTTAAATTACTCCGTCAATTCTGATCATACAGATAAAAGGAGTATATCATTCAAATCTGTAAAGGGTCTAGTTTTAGCGGTATACCATCATAATAACAACAAACGTTGTGCTTTTTTTAAATAAAGAAAGCGAACGGGTGCGCTCTCGGACTTTTCTGTCTCTGCCATTTCTCTTCACAGACGCGTAAATAAAACAACCAGAATCTCAGCGAATACTTGGCTCATAAAAATAAGAATTATATGGCTAGAAAGCTTGAAATGTTTTCTTTTAAGTGAAACAATTCAAGTCAAAAACAAATCATCACTTTTTATTTAATCCGTATGAACGTAAGGAGAAGTACGTTTTTTCCTGTCTCACCTCATTACAGGTAATGCGGTCCCGCCTTGTACACTGTCCACTGTTCACATGTAAATAATCTCAGGTGAACCAGGTAAATATGTGCACACCCCCGAGAAATGACACAAAATATCAAACTTCATCATAGAATTTACTCACTTTTTCGGCGCGTTTGGATGATGGCGCGTTACACACGTGAAGAAGCGCTTCTTATATTCCACACAGAGACAAATAGTTTAGTTTGTCCTCAGAGTAAAAACACTGATTTTAACTCAAATGAGGATCGTTTGGCTCCTCATTGTTTTGTATTGTGCAGCACTAATCCCCTCTCAGCCACATTGACTGAAAGGCTCATAATGCGCGTCTTTGTCTGGTCGTTCAGTGCGTCTTTTGTGTTCTCAGGTAAATCACATGACTATTCATCCTCAGACACACCCTCTTGCATATGGCCTTTCTGGACAAAAAGTGTCTTAGAAAATTTAAATCAGTGTATTGTTTACTGTGAATGTGTGAACAAGATGACATTCACAGCACTCTGAAGTAAACACTTCAGCCTACAACATGCAGGTCTCCAAAGTCTTGTGAACCAATGTTCTGTTTGTGTTTTATGGTCTTATTTCAGTGAGTAAAAAATTTTAGTTTTTCACAAACCATGCATAAACACTTTTTTCTCAAAAACACAATAATGTATAAACTTGTTGCTCACATATTATTGTAGCCAATTTTGTGCTGATTACAGTGTTATTAGACTTGTTTTTCGGACCCTTTGATCCTGGACTGCTTTTGTTCGCTGAGTTTTAAGTTAAGTTGTTCTGGTTTCCTCTGTCACTGTGTTGTCACTGTCTTGCGTGTTTGTCTAGTTCCTCTTGTGTTCAGGTTTTGTCTTGTTACCCTGTGCGTGTTAATTCCTTTGTTCATGCCTTGTCCTTCTTTTTCATGTCCATGTTTCCCCCTTGGTCTGTGAGTCCTCCTTGTGTGTGACCCAGACCCTCATGCCTTGTTTTCCCTGACTCTCATGTTCTTGTTCCCTGTTTGGTCTGGTGCGTCTTCCTAAGTGTGTGACCCAGACCCTCGTGCCCTGTTTCCCTTAGTTTTCATGTTCCTGTTTTTCATGTAGTCCCGTGTGCCTTGTCTCCCTTACGCTCATGTTCTGCAACTCATGTGTTCTTGTTCATGCTTTGTCCCCTCTGTTCGTGCCTGGTTTCTTTTGTGTTCATGCTCTTGCCCCACGTTCCTGTTTCCCACTCATACCTGTGTGCCGTGTTTTCCTTTTGTTCCTGCCCATGTTTTACACCTATACGTTTCCTAGCCTTGTTTTTGTTAAATAAAGACTCTTTTTCTCACTCCTGTGTTTGTGTGGGTGAAGTGTGCGCCTGACCACGCCCTAGTTCATGACAGAAAAATCAAAGAACATGACTCTCACGGTGTTGCCCTCCCTCTCCAGATGGGAGTATGCTCTGTGCATTAAGAAGATGATGGCATCTTCCACTCCGATGTGTTCTTGATATGCAAACTGCAAGGGGTCCAGAAATTCAGACACTTGAGACCTCAGGTGTTGCAGGACCAGTCTCTCAAACACTTTCATGACATGTGATGTTAGCGCTACTGGTCTGAAGTCACTAAGGGTACTGGGACGGGTTCTTTTTGGTAATGTGACAATACAGGAAGTTTTCCATAACTTAGGCACCTTTTTGAGGCTCAGTGAGAGGTTGAAGAGTTTCTGAAAAACCTCTGCAAGCTGTCCAGCACACACCTTAAGTACTCTGGCACTGATCTCATCTGGTCCTTTTGCTTTGTTGGCCTTTAGTTTAGCTAGTTCCTTCCTCACCTGTTCTGTGGCAAAGGCTGGGCCTGTGTATTGTGTTGATGAGGAGTCAGATGATGAGGGCAGGGGAGGAGTTATTGGAGGTGAGGTATACTTCAATGTTGTATGGCTGCTGATAGAGGAGATGGAATCAGTGGGCAATGGGGAGGCAACATTAGCAGAGATGTTGGGTGGGGGGATGTGAAGAGACCCCAAGTTATCAGCTAAGGTGGTGTAGGGAGGAGGGATGGTGTGTGAGGACAATGGATCAGAGTAAGAAGCAGATGTGGTGTCAAATCTATTAAAGAATCGGTTAAGTTCATTAGCAAACTTTGAGTCTCCTTCCACAGCAGTGTGTGACTTCTTATAGCTAGTCATTATTTTCATCCCACTCCACACCTCTTTGATATTATTCTGTCTCAACTTGTGCTCTACTCTGTCTCTATAGAGCTGCTTTGCCTCCCTCAGCTTCCTCTTGAGTTCCTTCTGCGTGGCTCGGAGTTCCTCCTTTTCTCTTGCCATGAACGCCCTATTCTTCTTGTTGAGGAGGCCTTTAATGTCCTTATTTATCCATGGCTTATTATTGGGGAAACAACAAACTTTTTTGGATGGAACAACATACATTGTCCTCACAGAAGTGGATGTAATCTGTGATGCAGTGAGAGATGCCATCGATGTCCTCACCATGGGCATCCATGAAAAGGTCCCAGTTTGTAACCCTGAAGCACTCCTGCAGGGCCTCCTCAGCATCCTCTGACCAAACTTTCACATACCTCTTGGTAGCAGACTGTTGTCTTACTACGGGCTTGTATGTTGGTACTAGATATATTAAGTTGTGGTCTGATCCACCAAGTGGGGGGAGCGCTGGAGAGCTGTATGCCTCCTTCACATTGGCATAAAGGAGATCAAGAATCTTATTTTCTCGTGTTGCACAGTCCTCATACTGTTTGAAGTTGGTCAGAGTTCCCGAAATACTGACATGGTTAAAATCCCCATTAATTAGTATAAGGGCACTGGGGTGTTTTGTTTGGAGGCCAGCGACAACTGTGTGGATGATGTCACATGCACTCTGTGCTGCAGCTGATGGAGGAATGTAAACAGTCACAACAATGGCGTGTGAAAACCCACGGGGCAGGTAGTATTGGTGGTTGGCCTCAGTCCAATGTCTGGAGTGCAGATACAGTCTTTCACTGTTAAATGTCCAGGGTTGCACCATTTAGAGTTAACAAAAACTGCAAGACCACCTCCTCTTTTCTTGCCGCTCTGTTTGCCTCTGTCCGCTCACACTAATGAGAACCCAGGCAGTTCAAGCAAGCTGTCCGGTATGTTTTTATTCAGCCAGGTCTCGGTGAGGCAAAGCAAGCTACACTCTCTGTACTCTTGCTGGCTGCTAGCTAAAGCAGTAAGTTCATCCACTTTGTTACAGAGTGATCTCACATTTCCCATAATAGTTTTTGGGAGAAATGGTTTATATCTCCTACGTTTTTCTCAATGCTTCACTCCTGCTCTACAGCCCCTCCTACGCCTCTTCAGGTCTTGGGGGATTTCAGGTTTTATACCAAGAAGCAGACTTGTTCCCTTGAGAGCTAACAGTTGCTCTCTTGTATAGATGCCGTTGCCACAGAAACGTATATTTTCTGATGCTGTTTCCATAATATCCATATGTCTCTCCACAGGAATTAGAAGATCCCAAGTCATCCACTTTCATCCGTTATCAGAGAGAAAGCATAGATCTTTATTTGACTTGAATTAACAGATGATAATTCAGTAAAAAACTTGCAAAAAAACAAACAGAGGAGCTGCTGTAACTGGCTGCCACCTAACAGGCGCCATTCTAGAAACTGTATTTCTAATTTCTAATGGTTGCAGTAGTAGTTTTAAAAATACATCACTCAAATTAGGGTTACAACTCAAAGTGTGATTTAAAAGAAAAGAAAAGAAAAGAAAAAAAAAACCTTGTACAAGCAGTTGGCATCTTCATGGAATTCTCCCTGCTTAGATGATAGTGCTACTAGAGGCCAGGAAAAATATAACAAATGCAGTCTTTTCTTAAAATTTTGCATCTTGTGATAAAATGTTTTGAGAATGGTGTAAAATATTCTGTTGCAGTGTTGAAGTGGCCACAAAATTGTAACTGAACTGATGAAAGTTATTTTAATAAATAATAAATGCACTATGCTGGTAGGTAAAGAATGGATTTGTTCTTCATTTAGAAACAAAATAAATCATATGTCAGGATGAACCAATATAAATCTCTTTAAGGATGTTTTTTTTTAAAGGTCAATCAAATGAATTTGACCTAATAATGTGTTTGTGGGTGGAACATATTTGAAATAGCAATTAACCACCATCAATAATGTCCCTGGAATACGTTTGAAATCCATTAAATATTTCCCTTAAACAGACTCTTCAGGCTTGAGATTTCATTACGGTGATGATGGTAATGTTTCCCTGAGTCTTGCTTCAGAAAAAGTACAAGATGGCACAGATGACCAGGTTCCAGGTACAAGTAAACCTGCATTAGTATTTTTCAGAAAAACAAAGCAAAGAGGCTGAAGCAAAAGCAGAGGAACATCTATGGAAACTGTATTTCCATACTGTATATTTACATCAGTAAAAAATTATACTAATTGCTATTGCTAGCTCCCAGTGGTTATGCTAACAAAATAAGGGAGATAACATTCTTCGACTCACTGCAATAGCAAGACGACTTCCGTGTGAAGCAGTAATAGTTGGAGCGTCTGCATTTTCAGATCCCTTTAGAATATCAGCTACAGCCCATACTTGTATAATTATGATGATGATTATGATGCTAAAAAGATCATTAGTGCTAATTACTATGCAAATACCTCTATTTTATTTACTTCATCAATATTACTGGGAAAGCCTATTTCCTCTGAGTGCAGAACTATGCAGATAATGCAACCACAGGAGGAATGCAACCACAGGGGGGCACAATCCAGTGTCTTCATGTGCCGGTCCCAAGTCCGGGTAAATGCAGATGGTTGCGTCAGGAAGGGCATCCGACGTAAAATTTAAGCCAAATCAAACATGCGAATCACAAATATGACTTCCATACCGGATCCGTTGCGGCCCGGGTTAACAACGACCACCACTGGTGCTGTTGACTTACAGGGTGCCAGTGGAAATTGGACTACTGTTGGTCAAAGAAGGACGAAGGCGTGTTCATGGGCAAAGAGAGAAGAGGAAGGACAGGAGTGTAGGACTTAGAGTAGGGACATTGTCAGGGAAAACTAGAGAGTTGGCTGATATGATGGAGAGAAGAAAGGTGGATATCGTGTGTTCAGGAGACCAGGTGGAAAGGTAGCAAGGCCTATAGTTTAGGAGCAGGGTTCAAGGTGTTTTATCATGGCGTGGATGTAAAGAGGAATGGAATAGGAGTTATCCTGAAGGAGGATTTTGCTAGAAATGCTCTGGAGGTGAAGACAGTGTCAAATAGGGTGATGAGTCTGAAGCTGGAAGTTGAAGGTGTGATGTTGAATGTTGTCAGTGGTTATGCCCAACAGGTAGGATGTGAATTAGAAGGGAAGAAGAAATTCTGGAGGGAGATGGATGAGGTGATCCAGGGTATCCCTAGTGGTGAGATAGTGGTGATTGGGGCAGACTTCAATGGACATGTTGGTGAGGGAAACAGAGGTGACGAGGAAGTGATGGGTAAGTTTGGTATGCAGGACAGGAATGCAGAAGGACAGATGGTGGTACACTTCGCAAAAAGGATGGAAATGGCTGTAGTGAACACATTTTTCCAGAAAAGGGAAGAGCATAGGATGAAATATGAGAGTGGAGGCAGGAGCACAAAAGTTGATTACATCTTGTGCAGACGTTTTAACCTGAAAGAGATCAGTGCCTGCAAAGTAGTGGTTGGGGAGAGTGTAGCCAGACAGCATAGGATGGCGGTGTGTAGGATGACTCTGGTGGTGAGGAAGATGAAGAGGACAAGGGCAGAACAGAGGACCAAGTGGTGGAAGTTGAAAAAGGAAGAGTGTTGTGTGGCTTTCAGGGAGGAGCTGAAACAGGCTCTGGAAGTCAGGAGGTTCTTCCAGATGACTGGACAGCTACTTCTAAAGTGATCAGGGAGACAGGTAGGAGGGTACTTGGTGTGTCATATGGAAAGAGGAAAGCAGATAAGGAGGCTTGTTGGTGGAATGAGGAAGTTCAGGAGTGTGTTAAGAGGAAAAGGTTAGCTAAGAAGAAGTGGGACACTGAGAGGACAGAAGATAACAGACAGGAGTACAGGGAGATGCAGCGTAAAGTGTAGGTAGAGATGGCAAAGACCTAAACAAAGGGTGTAGGAGGATTTGTATGATAGGTTGGACACTAAGGAGGGAGAGGTGGATTTGTATAGGTTGGCGAGGCAGAGAGCTTGGAAGGATGTGCAGCAGGTTAGGGTGATCAAGGACAGGGATGGAAATGTGCTGACAGGTGCCACAAGTGTGATGGAAAGATGGAAGGAATACTTTGAAGAGTTGATGAATGCTGAAATGTTGAATGTTGAAAATGTTAGAGAGCACAGAGTGGAAGAGGTGACTGTTGTGGAGCAGGAAGTAGCAAAGATCAGTAAGGATGAAGTGAGGAAGGCATTGAAGAGGATGAAGAGTGGAAAGGCAGTTGGTCCTGATGACATACCTGTTATGTTACAAGGAAGTCATGGGAAAAAGTAGTGGAGGCTAGGCTGAGGTCAGAAGTGAGCATTTGTGAGCAGCAGTATGGATTCATGCCAAGAAAGAGTACCACAGATGCAATATTCACTTTGAGAATGCTGAGGAGGAGTACAGAGAAGGCCAGAAGGAGTTGCATTGTGTCTTTGTAGATTTGGAAAAAGCATATGACAGGGTGCAGAGAGAGGAGCTGTGGTTTTGTATGAGGAAATCTGGAGTGGCAGAGAAGTATGTTCGAGTGGTGCAGGACATGTATGAGAGCTGTAAGACAGTGGTGAGGTGTCCTGTAGTGGTGACAGAAGAGTTCAAGGTGAAGGTGGGATTGCACCAAGGTTCGGCTTTGAGCCCCTTCTTGTTTGCTGTGGTGATGGACAGGCTGACAGATGAGGTTAGACAGGAATCTCTGTGGACCATGATGTTTGCAGATCACATTGTCATCTGTAGTGAGAGCAGGGAGCAGGTGGAGGAAAATCTAGAGAGGTGGAGGTTTGCTCTGGAAAGGTGAGGAATGAAGGTTAGCTGCAGTAAAACAGAGTACATGTGTGTAAATGAGAAGGATTCAAGTAGAATGGTGAGGTTACAGGGAGTAGAGGTGAAGAAGGTGGAGGATTGTAAATACCTAGGGTCAGCACTCAGAAAAAGACAGGAGGAAGAGCTGGAAGTAGCAGAGCTGAAGATGTTCAGGTTCTCTCTCGGAGTGACAAGGATGGATAGGATCAGGAATGAGTACATCAGAGGGACAGCTCATGTTAGATGTTTTGTAGAAAAAGCCAGGGAAGCCAGATTGAGATGGTTTGGACATGTTCAGAGGAGGGACAATGAATAGATTGGTAAAAGGTAGTGATAGGCAAATGATACCGATGCTTCGGAGCTTGTGTCACTCTTCCTGAAGCGGAGTGATTCGAAACACTGTGTCGGAAGTTGTATCAAAACACCAGTGTCACGTGACTGATGACGTTGGAACGTCATCACTGTTTCGCTTCGCGCTTCATTGCTTCAAAATGTTTCAAAGCTTTTCATTGGCTCATAGTCTTTCAGTGTGTGTCATTGGCTCATGGCGTTTCAATGCATTCTGAGGCAATGACAGCTTGACAGGTTTGACAGATTTGAGTGGTTTGGTGCCATACCAGCTATATAAGATGCATCATTCTGCTTCAGGATTTGGAGAGTGAGAGTGAGATTATTTTGGCAAGTTTCACGACGAGTCCCACCAATAAGTTCTAAAGTTTGGGATCATTTTGATTTCAATAGGTCTGAACTTTTATTGCTGTCATGGGATTGAAACAGTGCCAGTGCTTCATTCGTGCTCTTTAGAGGTTGCCATTGCTTCAGTTGTCCACCAGATGTCACTGTCACTGAAGTCTCGAAGCTTTGAATCTTTTTCGGCACTATTGTCAGGAAAGCCTCAGTGCTTCATGAGGCTTCACTTGCCCATCACTAGTGCCATGCCACAATTCTGTCTCTGAGCTCCTTGGGCAGTTCCTTCGACCTCATGATTCTCATTTGCTCTGACATGCACTGTGAGCTGTAAGGTCTTATATAGACAGGTGTGTGCCTTTCCTAATCAAGTCCAATCAGTTTAATTAAACACAGCTGGACTCCAATGAAGGAGCAGAACCATCTCAAGGAGGATCAGAAGAAATGGACAGTATGTGAGTTAAATATGAGTGTCACTGCAAAGGGTCTGAATACTTATGACCATGTGATATTTCAGTTTTTCTTTTTTAATAAATTTGCAAAAATTTCTACATTTCTGTTTTTTTCTGTCAAGATGAGGTGCTGAGTGTACATTAATGAGAAATAAAATGAGGTGCTGAGTGTACATTAATGAGAAATGAAATGAACTTTTTTGATTTTGGCAAATGGCTGCAATGACAAAAAGAGTGAAAAATTTAAAGGGGTCTGAATACTTTCTGTACCCACTGTATATATATATATATATATATTATTATTATATATATCAAACTGTTCTCTATATGGGTACACTATAAATTAATAGCTGTTTTCTGTCTACAAGCAAAAGCCCCACTTTGTCTATAGGAGCTGTTTTCCTGGTAAGACACAACTTATACATCCTTGTTGAAGCACCGTGTACACTGTACACACAGCTGTGCAACATAATACATAATTCAGCTAAAAACTCACAGGAGACATTAAGTCAGCATTACTTCCAAGGGGAAAAAACAAAATAAAAACAATCACATACTAAAGGCAAAACATTATTTTGCATAGATACACATTATGCACACCTACAGAAATGTACCTTCACTTGCTGCTAACTGACCTACATATTGCATGCATTGTATAGAACTGCAGACCGGTTCCAAAGATGACTAAATGGTGAAAATATCAGTCTTGATAATTCAAATTAAATAGTACAATGTTGAGGAATAACAGGCCAAGTTTTCAATACATTGCTACACAGACTGGCCAGTTTCACTACTCATAAAGCATACCACCTAATACAAAGTCAGCCTCTGCTGATAACAAATATTATTAGTTCTCTCTACATGGAGCAAATAATCATATCCACAAAGTAACTACTGTTTGTGTGCAATGTATACAGATACACACAAACAGGCAGGAACACAAAGTAATGACCTTTTTAATGTATTTGAAGGAAAATAATGCAACATTAAAAATGAAAGATGCAGCTCTAAAAGTAATGGAATAAGCAATAACCTAAATTACTGTAGGAGTACAAAGACTGTGTTTCTCAATAATAAATTATATCTTCCTGGCTCTACTGCAGACTTAAAATAGTGATGGTAACATGGAACATTGGTAAGACTGGACATATAATAGGTTAAATTGTGTTTACATGCTCTATCATATTAGACAACTAAGACTGATCTTATGTGGTGTGACACTGTATTGCACTTATGTTTGAATTGCACCTGACATATACACTATTACTGTGTGACAATTATATTGTCTGCTTCATCTGTTTGACCCATGCCCAAGAAGGCAGACTTCATGTCCCCAACTTCACCAATGATCTGGAGATTGCAGTGAATGGAGTGAGGCCTCAGAGCCTCATTTACACAAGGGCAACATAATAGGTAGAGCCATTATGGAAAACAGATTCATTTAGCCCAACTCATGAATAAAAGATCACCATAATACATAATGAGGGTTTATTGTATTGTAAGATCTAAAAATGTGAGTCACAATTTCATATCCCAAATGTTTGATCAGAAGACTCAGCTTTTGGAACTTAAAATAACTATAGAGATGCAGAACCTTCACCACACTGAAATACTACTGCTACAACCTTTAAGGAGAGCACTCCATCATGAAATTAACGATGGCAGCACCAAATTTTAACCATGGCAATGGAAAAGAAAGGCACTGAGATCTGCTGCACTTTCTATTATGTGAACCTCTAATTTACAGTTCAGAAAACATGTTAGAGGTATATAGTCTCATACATATGTCTCTTAAATCACATCATCACTACTCATTTATTGTTATTTAAGCTCAACAGACACACTTTCTCTTGTTATATTTTTCAAACCCTCTCCACCAATTGCTCCCTTCTTATACCTCCGTGTTGTGCAAGCTGAGTCTTGCAAGCTGTAACAGTTTTGTCACTGAACAACAGAATGATAGCAAACCAACACAAACATACATACAGATACGTCTGTGATATATCAACTATGAAACCTGAAGTTAAATTTACAGATAAACTCAAAATCACACATTGATTTATAACTGATAAAAAGGGCAAAGATTTCCCTTGGAGACTAAAGGTACAATGCTACTTCAGAACATTCCAAAGTCTAGCATAAATCTGAATCTTAATTTCTCTAAACTGTGTCATTTTACACTCAACGTCATGTACAAATAAGAGGGACTGCAACAGTGTCCAGTCCTCTTTACTTTGCATGCTAATGCTCTCTTATTCCAGGCAGTTCTCTGGACACTGGGATGGCTTTATCAATGCTGCCTTTGGCCAAGATGTCTAAGATGCAAGAATAATCCACAACACAGCCATCTTTTGTCCACACAACATCTACACAAAAACATCAACAGAGGAGGATATTGTGACCTGTGTGTCTCTTAATAATAACACATTTCTATGTCCTTAACCTCTCATATGGTCAAACTGTATGCAACTGCACACACATATACATACACAAAGCACATACTGGCTAACGCTACCCCACTGCATTTCAGAATGTGCCTGCTTCTGGCTTTGCTGCTTTGGCAGTCATAACAGTCCTGAGAACTAAGGCAGGCACTGAGCTCTTTGAGAGCTTTCTTTCCCAATCAGGAATATCTCTGCTGGGCTCATAAAGCTGACTTGACAGGCCAAGAAAAAGCAGTTGGCCAAAATTAAAAAAATAATTCTCTCCTAAACACTGGTGTTTGCTTTTTTAAGAAGGAGCCGAAAAGATACACAGAAAACAAAAAGGTTGTGAGCACAGAGAATGTCTGCATGCTCCTACACTGACTGGAGTTTGGTATGGTCCACCACAGCTTGGTAAGTTTGAATGTAAAGTTAGGATCAAGATTTCACCCTCTGGGAGTCACATTTACAGCTTATTGCTGTCCCTCTACAGTAAACCTGACCTCATGCACAGAAAGATAAACAAGGAATATAAGGAAAATGATAAACGAAGAATACAATCTTCAGACAGTAATCTGTGAAAGATGGAAAAAGAACCTGCATTTTAGATTTTTGAATTTTTGACATCTTAACATTAAAATCCCCATCCTCTGCAAAATCTAACTCTTATCAGGAAGCACCTGTCTTACCATTCCAATGACACCATACAAAAGACAATATGTGACAGTGCCTTCAGTATGAGCTGCTATTAAAACATGGTGGATTTTCTGAGTAGGTATGACTAGTCACAAACTAGAGCCTTTCGTGTACTGTAATATTAAATGAAGTGAATTTCACTGATGTATCATTCATGCATGCAAGCTGCAGGGCTCACCAGATATTTTCTTATAAACCCAGACACATGATAATTAATTAGCCAAGGAATTAATCAAATGTGGGGGATGAAACACCAATTGTGAATGATATGATGATAAAGAACAGTTTGATGTTTTACTGCTCGATGAAATACTGGATCTTAAAAGCCATTACAAAACTTAATGATGCAAGAATAGCTTGGCCCAAGTCAGTCAGTCTTTTCTTAAAATTATATAGGTCTTACAAGAGGACTATGCAGTGGAAAAAAGAAAATTCACAATTTCAAAAAGTCAACTGTTATGTGTTTACATATAAGCCAGTGTGCTTTTGTAATGTGACTGTGAATTGTGGTCTTGGCATGTATTTACCAATGAATTGTGCACTCATTGGAATGAATGAAGTGAAATTAGTGAATGCACCACTTGTAAGAAATAATTTAAGAACTTCTTTCCAAGATACTGTGTTGGTTCAACAATGAAAAGAATGAAACCCAGGTATGGCACAAGCACATGCTCTCAAAGCACCATGGGATGACTTGACAGCTATAACACATAAAGCATCAGCAGGCACTAACAGTTGATCATGTATCTAAATATTAAACAACGTCACTTTATCATTCCCACAAACCCTCTTAACATAAGGTCAATTCAACAGTTTTCCATGGCATGATTTGCCCACATATAAACTATGATAAGGTTTTTGATCAGTCAGTACTGCCCATACAGTTAATATGTACCAAAGGACATGTGGGTAGTAATTTTTTGTATACAAAGGGAAACAGGCATGTACACCTGGTCAATCAACGAGAGCCAAGGACCCAAAGGAATTTGCATATCTATTATTCTTGACCCATGCTCCTAAATGCAGGCCTTAGTGTTCTCACAACAACTGAACTGCAAAATTATAATTTCTGTCCTTGTAAGGTACACAGAGAAACATAACAAGCTGCTATTTTACTTATTTCAACTGCAAAATGTGACTGTAATAAAATAAAATTAGCAGTATGTATACAAACCTTGCTCAGAAATATGCTGCATGGAATTCTCACATATAAAAAGGGATTAGGTGTCCCAGGAATAACTTCGACAATCCATGATAGTCTCATGGCCACATGTGTCTTTGTAAAAAATTAGAAGATGCTTGATAGGGATCACAGCTGTGCCAAGTGACACAGATCTGTATTGCCTGTCATTAATCTGCAATGTCTTTTTTTAGATATGGCCTGAGTTGTGTTGTGTTTGTGACACAGCTGTGGAGCTGAGGATAATAGAGGATTTTGTAAGAAACTGCAATAATGAAAAACACCCCATGCTGCGAGAGGAAATAGGAGATTTCATAATCCATTGGAGGCCTTGGCTCTGGTTGCTGGTCCATGGAGAGAGTCTCATTAAACTTCTCATTAGTGACACATTGAGCTTCTGTAATGACTAAATGCATATACAAATCACCTCAGACATGAAAGGAGAGACAACAACAACAGATTCAAAGTACATCCCGGTGCTGCCAAGTCCTTTAATAACAGCATTGTACTTGGCAAATGGAACAACATTTGTTTTCAATCTCTCAAAAGAATTTGTAAAAAAGAGTGGTTTCCCCATTGTTTTCTGTAACTCACCTACTGTATCTACTAAACCTCAAGAAATAGCACCTATTTACCAAAAGATATTTAGAAAAAACAGGTAGATTAAACATTACACATTTGATCTGCATGAATTTTGGTGGCAATTTGTCATAGATCATATCTAAGTGCCCTTTACTCCTTTGTGAACTGCAGTTGCAGATAAAAGGTTGATTCTTGAAATTCAAAATACAGATATTCTTTAAAAAAGTGAATTTGAGGCTGCATGTCATGATCCACACTTTGAACTTTCTGGGACTTTTATTTTGATGGATCATGACCAGAACTGGTTTTGTTTTGTTCTGTTTCTCTTTACGTTGACCTAATTATCAGTTATCAATTTCACCTGGGCCTTGTTTTGTTCATTTGCTTCATATATACCTTTGTTCAGTCACAGTTTCTTTGCCAGGTTGTCAGCCCAACATGCCTTGTTTTGCCTTGCTCTCAGTTCTTATGTCACAGGAGTTTTTGCTTTGGACCTTTGATCATGGACTGCTTCTTGTTTGCCAGGCAAGGTTAAGTAGCCCTTTTCTTTTGTGTTTTCTGTTTTGAACATGTTTCTTTGCCTGGAGAATTTTGTTTGTTTGTTTGTTGTTTTTTTTTTTTTCTCTTGATCCCCTCACCATGTCTTGTGTTCATGTTTAGTTCCCTTGTTTCATGTCCATGTCTCCAAGTGGTCTTGTCTTGTTTCCCAACCCATGTGTTCTTGTTCATGCTTTGTTCCCTGTACCCATGTTCTTGTTTCTCTATGGTCTGGTGTGTCTACCCCAAGTGGGTGTGACCCAGACCCTCTTGCCTTGTTCCCCTCTCCCGTCTTGACTCCCCTATGGTCTGGTGCGTCTACCCCAAGTGTGTGTGACGCAGACCCTCTTGCCTTGTTCCCTCTCATGCCTTGGTTTTCCCTGTAGTCTGGTGAGTCCCCGAGTGTGTGCGTGACCCAGACCCCCTGTCTCGTCCCTGAGTCCTTGTTCCCCTTAGGCCTGTGTGACCCCAGTGTGTGTGTCCCAGGTCCCTTGTCTTGTCTCCCTCAGTTCACGTTGTCTTGTCCCTTAGCCTTTGCTTTCGCCTGTTTCACAGTCCCTGGTTTAATTACACCCCTCGTCTAACTCAGAGTTCCTGTTTCCTTGTTTCTGGTTTTTCTTTGATCTTTTGTTTCAATAAAGTTCCCCTCTGCACCTGAGTACCAGGCTGGGCATAATTATTGGTTCTATTAAATAATAATCCTCCGAATCGTGACACTGCATTTAAGAAGGCTCTGACATGTAATCAGATTTTTATTGTTAGCTGGTCACATATTAAGGACTGAAATGAACAGGCAAAGCTGCATTCTTGGGTGGTGTGGACAAATGAATAATATAGAATAATCCATTATAATGAATTGTGTATGTCACAACCTTATTCCTTTTAAAACATAAAGTAATGTCCTAAAAAGGAAACTACTACCACTGTCTGTATTTTTGCAGTTTAACAAGCTCCAATACCCAGAGGACAAACGCATGTACATAGTAGCGTAGCATAGCATACCTTTCATATAAAATAAGAAAGAATAACAAAATCCGTCACTCTGCATTGGCATGGGCAGGTTAGAAGTGCTCTGTGTGTACACATTTGCACAGTCTACATGGGGGTTGGGCTCGGTAAATAAACTTTATATGAATACTCTGATCAGTGCATCCCCTGGCTGGAGTTGAGCCTGGCTATGAATATCAATTTTGCATTCATTGCTAGCTGGTCCCCCTGGTGCCCTACCTGACACAAAAGCAAATCAGCTTTCTGTTTGTGTCAGCGTTTACCAAGAAGCACTGCACAGCTTAAAAGAGGGAGCTTCCTTCACCCAGCCTTCTTAACTCAAGGGCATCAACAGACTCTGTTTTGTATGAGTTGAAGAAAAGTAGATACAATGAACATTTGAGAGTCACTACCTAAAGCAACAAAACATTTAGCTTTGAATTATCAAAGCAGCTGTGAGCATCAACCAGGGAGAACTCATATGCTGTGTGAAGTAAAATATCATGACAAAAGCTTGGTCCAATCACCTAGTTAAAGTACGATCACTATATGCCCACTTACAAACACACACAGGCAACAAACATAAATGCCAGGTACAGAATAGTGAAGAAAGAGTTATTGTTCCTTTCCTTTTGCCAGACAGTGAATAACAGCATGCAACTTGCTAGTATCAGACCAATCTGGCTTTATATTGATCAACAGTGTTATCATTCTGCATTCATGTGTCAGCAATCCCACTTCACTACTGAGCTACTATTCTCAGCAACCTCAGCTTGAGGCATGTCACACTTGCTGCTGATACGATCATGAAAGTAAAAGAAAATGCCTCATTTCTTCCAGTTTAATCATTTAACTGTATCTGCTTATATGAAGAGGGGTATATAGTGTACTTTGCAGTCCAACTGTTTTCTTTTGAGTATTAATTTTAACCTACCCTTAGAAAGCTGAAAGTTGCCCATCTCGGTTTAAGTAGGTGATCTCTGGGTAGGAATATATGGTTGTTGTCACGATTCCCCTTTGGGACTTCTTGCCGGGAGCCTTTACTCTGAAGAGACTTCCTTTTCCCTCGCACCGGTTCCCGGCAGCTTCACATTAGTTACTTAAGTTCATTGATTTCACCTGTTGTGAATCTCCTTTCTCACTATATATACTTCCCTGTTCCCTTTGTTTGTGCTGAAGCATTAGTATTTGACTAGTTTGTGTGGTATGCGACCGTCTGTCCGAAACACAAGCTGATCTTGGACAAGGGCGCCACTCGTCCAATCTCTTCTCTCCCTCAGTCTGAGACTCTCGTTCTCCCTTAGCCTGAGCCTCTCGATCCTCCTCAGCCTGACTCCCTTTCTCTTTCTTCTTTTCCCCAGCATGTGACCCCTCTCTCTCTTGTTCCCAGCCTGGGTCCCCTCTCTCGCTCTCTCCCAGCCTGGTTCTCCTTTCACTCCCTCTCTTCAGAACAGATTCTGCTGTTCAGTCGTTGTCGTCAGAGAGGGATGGCCGCTTCTCCGGTCTGGCAACCTGTACACAGCGCCTTCTCGCCGCTGGAGCCCTGAGCTGCCACCTCGCTGCCGGAGCCCCGCGCTGCCATCTCACCGCCAAGGTTGTCACCGCTGAAGTTCCACACCAGCAACCCGAGCTTCAGTGAGCTGACAACAGCGTCCCTGCACTGAAACTCCAGTCCGGCACCCAGAAACTCGACCTTCACGTTCCCGCTGGGGTTCCAGCCCTGATTCCTGAGTCTCACAGTGCCGACAACAACGTCCCCGTTGAGTTTCCACCGCGGATCCTGGAGCCTTAGTGCGCCGACGACAGCGTTCCCACTGAGGTTCGTCCTCAGCATCAAAAACCTCAGTGCGCTGACGACAGCGTCCCCGCTGACGTTCCTTCCCAGCAACCTGAACCTCAGTGCGCCGACGACAGTGTCCCTGCTGAGGCCCCCTTCCCATCTCTGGCCAGCTTTTCACCTCTGTCTCTGGCCAGCCCTTCCCCTGAGTCTCCAGCAGGCCTCTCCCCTGAGTCTCTGGCTAGTTCCTTGCCTCAGTCTCCAAGTAGCCTTTCATTTGAGTTTCCGGCAGGCTTCATCCCTGAGTTCCCGACTAGCCCTTCGCCTCAGTACCTGGCCAGCTCCTCACCTCATCCTCCGGCAGGCCTCGCACCAGATTTTCCAGCTGGCCCAGTGCTCAAGTCTCCAGAGCTCAAGTCTCCAGAGCATGCTGACGACATCGTCCCCACTGAGGTCCTCTCCCAGTCTCCGGCAGGCCTGGCACCTGATTTCTGAGCTCGCCTCTCCCCGTCTCTGGCTAGTCCCTCACCTTAGTCTCCAGCCAGCCCATTACCTGAGTTTCCGGCAGGATTTTCCCCTTGGTTTCCCGACTAGCCCTTCATCCCAGTCTCCGGCCAGCTCATCACCATAGTCTCAAACAGGCATCTCACCTGAATCTCTGGCCAGCCCATTATCTCAGCCTCCAGCAGGCCCCTCACCTCAGTCTCCAGCCAGCTGTTCACCTCAGTCTCCAGCCTGCTCATCATCTCAGTCTCCAGCTGGCCCCGTCTCTCACCTGAGTTTCTGGCAGGCTTCTCACCTGAGTCCTGTCACGATTCCCCTTTGGGACTTCCTGCCGGGAGCCTTTACTCTAAAGAGACTTCTTTTCCCTCGCACTGGTTCCTGGCAGCTTCACATTAGTTACTTGAGTTCACTGATTTCACCTGTTGGTGATCCCAGGAGAGGTAATAAATCCTTGAGTCCTGCATTTGGGTCCTACCTCTAATTCTTTGCTCCAGCCTCCCATACCAACACATAACATGTGTAACGTGTAGGTAAATTAATTCTTATTTCATGTCAGAAATAATTGCAAATATACAGCAAACACAACACATTCAGTCATAAACATCTAATTAAACTGATTCATTTCAACACACCTACTATACTGGTCAAATAAAATGTAATCCCATTTCACTCTCACTGTTAAACTTAAAGGAAGCTCCAACTAATCATCCATGCTGAGAGAATAATAGGGAAAAAGAGTGTACTCTAATAGCAATGGGAAAGCAGCAATGACACAGAGACCCCATTGCTCACACTATGCTCTCATTATCTGCTGTGACTCCAGGTCTTCAATATTAGCCAACAATAAGCGCTCTGCAGGGCCATCTGCTCTGACAGCATGGGTTATTTTAAGACTGAATGAGACAGCCATGTAGGAGAAGAAAATATACCGAGCTATGTGTGGAAAAATATCAAGAGAAGAGAAACAAAGGAGGGAAAAACAACATGAAAAGTGGAATACACGAAATAAACAAACTTAACATGTGAAAGGCCATTTAAAAGTGAAACTGGAGAAAATTGTCCTTGGGGTAGTAGTGAAGGCAACTCTCAATTATTACTTAACCGAGTTCATGACTGAAACAAGCGATACCTCCTGTAGATATTACTTCCAAAGCATTATGAGCATTATAATGGTTGCCATGGCCCACAGATCAAAGATAAATTGATCTAAAAGAATTTAATGCTGAGCCTTTTGAAGGTATAATGGGCCTAATTTCATGTCATACCAGAAAGCTCCTTCTGACCTCTTCTTATAACACCAGGTCCTACAGAGGTATTTACCCCATATCATGTGTACACAGTAAATGTAGCAGGATGCTAAGAATAGCATACATACTTGAAAGCATTAATCAAACTGGACAGCAAAGTCAAAACAATTTATGCTGTGCTTAACTCAGGTGTGCAGACCCTGGAACATCCTCTGATGGTCCTGAGGTGTTACTTTAGCTGAGGGAAAAAACTAATTATTTGTGAGTATTTGTGTTGATGAAGTCATGCATTTGTTAAAAACCCTGATGGCATTTCTTATTAAAATGAATGAATTAATGATTTTGTTCTTATTTATGCAACAAGGCAATCATTCACTTGTGCTGGAGAATCTTACCTTCTGTCTAATCTCCTCCTCCATTTTGACCGGGGAGCCCAGCTCAGCTACCTGTTTAACTCCTTCGCTGGCAAAGCCACCGTATTCCCATAGCACATAGTTCTTAGAGTGGGACGCACCAATGATGGCTGACCAGTGATTGGCACGACCTGATGAAATCAGATAACAAAGCATTTCATCAGTTAGATATTCTGTATTGTAACTTCGTTGAACTTACAGTATCTCAGCATCAGTTGACAAATAACTTAATTCATATAGCACTCTAGCAGCAATGATTATCCAGGTGATCGTTGATCAGTCAAGCTGACTGTCAAAACATCTCATTTGATGTAACATAAATTTCAAGATGAATTGTAGGTTGATTCAGTCCAGAAATTTTTCCTTGTTCCTGCAAACCAGTGTACAGTACAGTGTACTACTAAATTTGATGCTTCCTCATAATCCATTTTCTCTCTCTCACTCAGGACAAACGTGACCATGATCCCCATTAATTAGTATAAGGGCACTGGGGTGTTTTGTCTGGAGACCAGCCACCACTCTGTGGATGATGTCACATGCACTCTGTGCTGCAGGTGATGGAGGAACTGTCAGGTCCGGAAACCAGAGGACCAAAAATGCCACACAAACTTTAGATACTTGAGGAGAGTTTATTAATAAGAAACAAATAAGGAGACGATTGACTTGATGATGACCATGGAGAATGGAGAGGGAAATCCGGAGCAGAGTTGACTGGAGGATGACTTGCACCTAGGCCCACACCAGATAATCTCACGGGGAGTCTAGGCTGATGGAAGGAAGAAACCAGGCTTCGGTCCGCAGAGCAATATCTCACGGGCGGGGTATTCTGGTCAGGAATCCAGAGCAACGGCAGAATACCAAACCAATACTAGTCACTTGGACTTAAAACAAAACACCTCCAAACAAAACTCAAACTAGGCGATGGAGGGCAAAACACACAGAGCAGTCTCTCTTCTTAATCTCCTCACAGTTTATCAGGAAGCAGAGCAGAGAGTCATTGACCTTCAAACTACGTCCGATGAAAACTGTCACATGGATTACCAGCGGGAATGCGTCGTACTGGACCGACCAACAAAACCTGGGCCGGAACGAAACGTCCTCCGTAAGATCTCTCCGTAGAATCGGTTGATTTGTCCTGAAGCAATCCTTCATGATGGCAAAGTAGACAATCCCGCACTTGACTGTGGCGGGCGAGGAGGATATATGCAGTGAGCTCCTGAAAGACAGACAGGTGAGTAGTGTTGCCTACTAATTACCGGAAATCCTGGGATGCTAGATTCACGGGGAAATCTACAAAACAAAAGTCGACCGGAAACCTACGTGACCGGTCGTGACAGGAACACAACAATGGTGTCTGAAAACTCATGTGGCAGGTAGTATGGCCTCAGTCCAGCCACCAACAGCTCAATGTCTGGAGTGCAGATGCAGTCCTTCACTGCTACACGTCCAGTGTTGCACCATTTGGAGTTAACAAAAACAGCGAGACCACCTCTTTTCTTGCCGCTCTGTTTCCCTCTGTCTGCTCGCACTAGTGAGAACCCAGGCAGTTCAAGCGAGCTGTCCAGCATATTTTTATTCACCCAGGTCTTGGTGAAGCAAAGCAAGCTACTGGCTGCTAGCTAAAGCAGAAAGTTCCCTTGTATAGATGCCGTTGCCACAGAAACATATATTTTCTGATGCAGTTGCCATAATGTCCATATGTCTCTCCACAGGAATTAGAAGATCCCAAATCATCCACTTTCATCCGTTATTAGAGAGAAAGCATAGATCTTGACTTGGATTAACAGATATTCAGTAAAAAACTTGCAAAAAACTAAAAACAGAGGAGCTGCTGTAACTGGCTGCCACCTAACAGGCGCCATTCTGGAACCAATTATATATGTTCATGAAAGTTGAGGAAAATGCCTCATTTCTTCCTGTTTAATCATTTAACTACAGTATATCTGCTCATATGAAGAGGGGTATATAGTGGACTTTGCAGGATTTGAATTGCAGTGTGTGAATTTTTCAGGGCTGGGTTAAGAATGTAGAGTCTCATAAGGGTAGAACTACCCTTTTTGGCCTCTCTCTACACGTTGATCCTATTATTTGGTGTGTTGCCAGTGCAGAGGAGGGGTCAAGTAAGTTTCAGAGCAAACAGAACCAGTACTTAATCCAAACCTTCTCAAGGAATGCTGGCCAACAACTCAGCAGAAAGGAAACCAGAACATTTGATTCTAGGAGACCTGCAAAAACTAAGGTTCATGACTAGAAGTCATTATCTCCTACAGGGCCATTAATTCAGAACACTGATTTTTGCCGCCACTAAACCTTCAAACACTTTGGAGTCAGGAACCAATCCCTGGGAATGTCCAGTACACATCCCATTTGTGGCATTGCAGTGCTCCTGGAATAAACATCAGCTTGCTGTCACAACTAACCTGGAAGAATCCATCACCCACAGTTTTGCTTGAGTCAATGTTATTCTTACGACTTAAATAACAGACTACAGAAGTGAAATAAATCACCAGGCAATCGTGTGTTTAAATGACTCAAGCCAGAACAGTTTCAGAAACCATCCCACACACACGCGCGCGCACACACGCGCACACACACACGCACACACACACTCAGGGAGCACACGCTACCAAGACAAAGGAAAGGCTGGAGTGTCATTTTGTTTTAAGATATTTAATAATGTATGTTATTTATGTGCTTGTAAAAATATGTGTGTATTTTAGTTACACTTTTATTCAACTGGATTTCTCTGTATTCACATTTTTGGCTAGGATGCATCTTTTGAGTGGTGACTACAAAGCCAAGAAGATCCTCTAAAATGTATCTTTTGTACTTGCATCAGTTAACCTGGAAAGCTATGCACATGGGATGATTATAAGAGACTTTTTTCTACTTGAAAATAAATAGCAAACAATTTCAAATGACATCTCTTGTGTGATCAATAAGAAATGTTATTCTCCATTATTGTCCATTTTCTCTTCAACAGCAATTTCACTGGATGAATAATTCTACATTTGAATGACATACAATGTTTTATAATTCCCCCTTCAAAGCTTTTTCAGTGGATCACACTAAAAGTTCAAGTGCTATGTTTAAACTGCTGGTAGTTTAATGTTCAGACATCAGAACAATAGTTGACAGAGACAACCAGGGAAAAGGGTAACTATACTATGTAGTTGTTGCTGACAGAGGTAAACTGTGCCTTGAAGCGTTAGACATTTGACTAACAGTGCTGACCCCAAATTGGGGAATACAGTGGGTACGGAAAGTATTCAGACCCCTTTAAATTTTTCACTCTTTGTGTCATTGCAGCCATTTGCCAAAATCAAAAAAGTTCATTTTATTTCTCATTAATGTACACTCAGCACCCCATCTTGACAGAAAAAAACAGAAATGTAGAAATTTTTGCAAATTTATTAAAAAAGAAAAACTGAAATATCACATGGTCATAAGTATTCAGACCCTGTGCTCAGTATTGAGTAGAAGCACCCTTTTGAGCTAGTACAGCCATGAGTCTTCTTGGGAATGATGCAACAAGTTTTTCACACCTGGATTTGGGGATCCTCCGCCATTCTTCCTCGCAGATCCTCTCCAGTTCTGTCAGGTTGGATGGTGAACGTTGGTGGACAGCCATTTTCAGGTCTGTCCAGAGATGCTCAATAGGGTTTAGGTCAGGGCTCTGGCTGGGCCAGTCAAGAACGGTCACAGAGTTGTTCCGAAGCCACTCCTTTGTTATTTTAGCTGTGTGCTTAGGGTCGTTGTCCTGTTGAAAGGTGAACCTTCGGCCCAGTCTGAGGTCCTGAGCACTCTGGAAGAGGTTTTCTTCCAGGATATCTCTGTACTTGGCCGCATTCATCTTTCCTTCAATTGCAACCAGTCGTCCTGTCCCTGCAGCTGAAAAACACCCCCACAACATGATGCTCCCACCACCATGTTTCACTGTAGGGATTGTATTGGGCAGGTGATGAGCAGTGCCTGGTTTTCTCCACACATACCGCTTAGAATTAATGCCAAAAAGTTCAATCTTGGTCTCATCAGACCAGAGAATCTTATTTCTCATAGTCTGGGAGTCCTTCATGTGTTTTTTGGCAAACTCTATGCGGGCTTTCATGTGTCTTGCACTGAGGAGAAGCTTCCGTCGGGCCAATCTGCCATAGAACCCCGACTGGTGGAGGGCTGCAGTGATAGTTGACTTTGTGGAACTTTCTCCCATCTCCCTACTGTATCTCTGGAGCTCAGCCACAGTGATCTTTGGGTTCTTCTTTAACTCTCTCACCAAGGCTCTTCTCCCTTGCCACAATTCTGTCTCTGAGCTCCTTGGGCAGTTCCTTCGACCTCATGACTCTCATTTGCTCTGACATGCACTGTGAGCTGTAAGGTCTTATATAGACAGGTGTGTGCCTTTCCTAATCAAGTCCAATCAGTTTAATTAAACACAACTGGACTCCAATGAAGGAGCAGAACCATCTCAAGGAGGATCAGAAGAAATGGACAGCATGTGAGTTAAATATGAGTGTCACTGCAAAGGGTCTGAATACTTATGACCATGTGATATTTCAGTTTTTCTTTTTTAATAAAGTTGCAAAAATTTCTACATTTCTGTTTTTTTCTGTCAAGATGGGGTGCTGAGTGTACATTAATGAGAAATAAAATGAACTTTTTTGATTTTGGCAAATGGCTGCAATGACGCAAAGAGTGAAAAATTTAAAGGGGTCTGAATACCTTCCCTACCCACTGTACACTGGAAATCCCTGATGCCATCCAACTAATGTTGTTCTGTGTATAGCCAGATGTCTAAATAAGAGAATCTTTGGGCAGGTTTGACTGAATGTTGGCATGTATTACTTTGTGGTTTATTTATATGTTACAGTTCACCTAAAATACTTTACAATTCTTCCCAGTATTGTAACATCTGTTACAATAGGTTGCTTCATTATTTAGTCAGTATAGTAATGTTAAACTCTCTCAGTAACACCATAAAAAATCTGTTGACAACCAGGCCATTGTCAGTCATCTCTCAGTGTCTGTGCGAGCTGCCATTGCAAGTGTTGAATAGCGATGTATTGAGACTTGACTAACAAAGGGGACAGGAGGGAGAAAGAAAAGAAAATAGAACTGTCAAGGTTATCAGGGTGGGCATGAAAACCATCCTGTTGGCCTATTTCACTGTAGATTTCTGGGCTTAGAATGTGTGTTAGCAAAGGGGTCTGTGGCTCTGACATTTGAAGGACATGTTAAAAATAGGACACATAGTGGCATATCTCAGGTAGTGAAAGTTGCCAAAGTAGTAGCTTTGTACAAAAAGGTAAAGTTAGACTAAGGGAACTTCTATCATTATAATTTTAGTTACTGCAGTCAGTGAATAATATTGTCCAGCACAATATTTCTAGTGTTATAATAGCTATAAAGTTACCTAGGATATAACACAAGGAGAAATTCAACTGTGAGCTACAAGGGTTAGGATGAAGCATAAAACACATAGCTTGCCCTATCCTCTTAACTTAATCTATCTACAAGGTGTGTGGGTTTGCAAATACAAGTGTGAGAGTGAGTCAGATACCAACTGCTTCTTCCAAGACAGTAAATTAGGGCTCCTTTCGGTTTCCGGATTTATCTTACTCCACTCTAATCAGTGAGTCCAATCTAATCCATAAGTCCATTCACAACCTGATAGTGTGGCCCAAGGTTATACACATTCAGCCCAACTTTAGCATTGTAGCTCATCCCCCACATATCACTACTCAGTTACATACCAGGGCTAAACCACCCACAATCTGGGGAACATATCCTATAGTCACGTGGGCTACAATAAAGATTAAAGGATAAGACTGCCAATATTCATTCTTATCCAATATTTCTGTTACTGTCAACAAATCCTATTAAACGACTACAAACAACAACATATTTAATCCTGTCTGTGACTCTCAGCGCCAAGCCCTTTCTTTCATTTTCAAGACTTAAATCTTTAAGAACTAGTCATGAATACCATAATTTTATTTTTAAAAATGTAGCATCCTTTTCAAAAACAGCTGCACACTGTATATTTTAGAAAAAAAAAAACCTCTAAGAGAAGCAAATAATGTTAGGTGATATTTTCAGCTGCAGATGTGGTGAGCTAGTGCATATTTACAGCAGTAAGACAATGCATTTGTATTCAACAGAAAATAAACTGCAATGACCACATTCCTCATCTAGTGGTAGCCTATGTAAATTCACTGTTTGGCCAGTCATGCTGGGTCCAGACCCTATAAGAGAGGGGTCCTTTGCCTTGGCCTGACCTTTTTCACCTCTGACGTCACGCACTACTGCCCAGAGTGGAGCTGCAGTAAAGTTGTTTGAACTGCACTGTGCTAAAGACGCATGGACGTTGCCTGTTTATGAGGCGTAAAGCCAAGCAACTGAAGTATATGCATCTCTACATGCGAGCAATCTGTCTGAAACTACGGCTCCACCACTGGATATCCGTGTGCGTGCTCTGTACTTTCATTGTAACTGTGAGCTGCTGTCACAGGGGTTGTATCGTTTTTGGCATCTTCACAAATCCAGTGAGCGGTGTGCATTGTTTCTCCAGGTCTTGACAGTGTGCCCCCCCCCTCTTTGTATGACCTTTTTATGGTGGTCATTCATCTTCTTTTTATGGTTTTCTCTAATGGCTGCCTTCTCTCGTTTGCCTTCTTTTTCCATGGTCACCCCATACTGCTAGATCTGCTATACAGTCACTCCTCCCCTTTTTGTGGCATTACCTTTACATGACGGCATCCTCTAATGGGACCTGTTGAAGATACAATCCCCTTGCAACATTTGGTAGGTGCCTTGTTCATTATATTGTTTTATGGCACTTTAAACTGACTAATACCATTCATTGACATCTCTGTGCTGCTGTATTTATTCTTCACTGATGTTTAATAACTTTAAAGCTATTGCATCTGTTGATTGGTGTGTGTGAGAGCGTGAGAGCAGTTACTGGACCAGTGTTGCTTTTCTTGTAGTGTCAAGCTAACCTTAGGTTTGTCCTTAGGGGGTGGCATAGTTGCTACAGATTGTACTGATACTATTCACATTTTGGGTTGGTGACTAACCTTACTCCTGCCACATTCATAATGAAGCCAGTGCAAAGATGTTGCTTATTTTTTATGGGATTTTATGAAAATCTAAAAATAAGACGCCACACTGATTCTTAATGAGCTGAAGTAACATGAAAAAAAAACCAGAAGAGTTTGTGCTTACGTGGATAATCTTTGGGATGGATCTTCTCTGACCAGTTCCCATAGAAGGTAACTCTGTACTTTGCGGTTCCACAGGCACAGCAATCAAGCAGAGGTCTATCTGTAGCTTCTCCATAAACGGATTCTGAACAGAAATGAGGGCAGAGGAGAGGAGGGTAAAAGAAAGAGCCAGTGAGAGAAACACAGATGACCACGAGCTATGCACAGAGAGATTTTCTCATTAGTGGCAGCAGCAGATGAGAATGACCTACAGGAGATGGGTTGCTTAAGAAAGTGGAGAGCCAAACTGGGGTAATTGCGCAAGGAAAACAGTGTGTCTGCACAGTTATTTTGATCTGTTGCTCAGTGTGGCATTCATTGTCATGCACAGCCAGGGGGTCACTCTCATTTATAACCATTCACATGCCAGAGTATAACAGCAGAGAGAAATGTCCCTGCATCAAAATTAATAGCAAAACAAAACAGTGAAAGAATACAAAGAAAGAAAGACTTTCAGTGTGGACTACCAGCAGAAAGATTGGAACAGAAAATTCAGGTTTTTCCATGTCAAAAACAGAAGCCTACCTTTCTCACACATTCGTTTGGTGAGTGAGCCTTCATCCTGGAAATAGATTATCCTCTTCTGTACAATGCTTGCCCTACACAGAAGAAGAAGAAGACATGGAGGCAGTGATGAGTGAAGTTTGTTTTTGGCACACCAGTTAAATGCATGCATAAGGCGCAAAACAGAATGTCACACCTGGAGAAAAATGGAAAAGATAAAATATTTTGGAAAGTTGTGAGGTTTAAAAACACAACACATAGGCAACAGACAGTAAGAAATGTGAAAAATATTGGCTTTAAGATCTGAGAAGAGTCTTAGAGGATTTTGGCACATGGAACAGGTGCAGAGCTATTCATAAGCATCTTTGTGTTTTTTTTCCTCACAAGACTTCTTAAAGCAGGTATGTGACCCCACAGGGAAATTGCCAAATCAGGATGTCTTTCAGAAAAAGACATTCAATGCCTCATAAAAAAGCATGCATCAGCATGAAGATATACCAGCACACTAAAAGGAAAAGGTTGAAAAGCTTAAGGGAAAGCTGAAAGAGAGAAAGACAGCAAGTAAAAGAGTAATTCTCCCATTGAAGAAAGTCCTTATGGCACTGTGTAAAAATACACAGAGATGCACAGAAAAACTGTGTCAATAAAAACTGATTGACAGTAATACTCCCCAAAAGGAGAGGCCTAACAGAGGGGAACTTCTCTAAATTGAGTTGCCTAAGAGGCTTTTTCCACTGGGTGCTGGGTAACTGAGGTTTGAGAAGGGCCATGACATGTAAATCAGCCACAAAGCAACCTTTTCACAAGCCAGCAGACTTAAGAAAACAACAACAGAAAACAAGCCTTCGGGCACCTAACTTCGTCACAACCATAAAGCTTTTACACAGGCCATGGATGCAAGAAGGTTTCCATGGGGATAAAACTCAACAATAAGGTGCTGATCGGGGGGGGAGGTTATTCGATACCACTTATTCTGAAGTATCAAACAACAGAGCTGTGTTGTTCTCTGTTGAGCTGAACCTGGAAACCACTCATATACAGCAACATGGAGGCAGAAAATAACATAGCAGATGTCAGAAATTTGATATTCATGTGATTTAAATACATAAATGCTATACACCTCACTTATATTAATGCTTAGTTTTATGCGGAAATCTTTGGCATTTAAAAATATAACAAATGGTTACTTAGTTTAGACATATATGTTTGTACAGTTCACGTCTTTACTGTATATGTTATATATATGTATGTATGTATGTTATATGTACATAACACTGCAAGAACCTTTTTAAATTCTCATTCTAAATCCATTTATTCCTGTGTAAAAGACCACATTTTGCTTTAAGGAGAAGTCATATTCACTTAGATGTGTTGTTAATGATGAATGCCACCTTTATATAAGGTGTCCATTTAAGGAAATGCATACATATACTGTATTGTCTGTCACTGTACATACATTATATATAATACAATATTTGGTACTATATATATCTGAAAGCTCTATAAACAAGTGAATGTAAGAGAGAAGGGTGTGTGTGGGTGGTATGGCAATGTGGTGTTAGCACTTTTGCATCACAACAAAAAGGTTCTGGATTTGAATCCTGTTCAAACCTGGAATTTTCGTGTTCCCCACGGCTGTGTGTGTCTTCTCCAGGTATTCTGGTTTCTTCCCACAGTCCAAGGACATACAGTTTGGGATTAGGTTAACTGATGACCCCAAATTGGCCATACAGTAGGTGTGAATGTAAGTGTAAGAGTTTGTGTGTCTCTATGTGTCAGCCCTGTCCAGGGTGTACTACACCTCTAACCCAATGTCAGCTGGTCCATCCAGCAACCCTTGATGTATCAGGATAAGTGGTAGTTAATCGATGGATGACTGGATTTATGTATGGATAGGCCTATTTGGTTTGTTTATGTAGGTGGTAAGTGTAAAAGTAACATCCACATAAATGGTTGCAGAACACTGGACAGAGATGGCTGTGCTGACTTGTCTTCATCCCACAGTGCTTCCTATTGCCATCTATGTCCCATGTAAACAACGCATACACTTAGCCATCTACATGATTTAAATGCAAATGTGATCTATCAGACCAGGTCACCTTCTTCAATTGCTCCATCTTCTGTCTACTTCTCACATGCCCATTGGAGACATTCTGGCCAGTCTGTGCCTACTCCATCCTATACACAGTAAACTGTGGTGAACTCTGTGTTCTGATACTGTATACATCTGTTATAACCAAGTTTTTCCAGCAATTTTTGTTACAGTAGCTCTTTTTTGGGCTTGTAAAAGACAGGCTACCCTTCAGTCCCAAACACACCAGCGAGCCTTTGGATGGCCCTGATCCTCTTACCAGTTCACTGATTGTCCTTCCACTTGTTAGATCTTGATAAGTTCAAAATCTGGACCACTTTTGGTAGGAACTGTCCTCTGCATACTGGCAACATCCCACAGGACATTGCTGGTTTGGAGATCCTCTGACCCAGTTTCTAGCCATCACAATTTGACCTTTGCCATGTTTCCTGTTTTCAACACACCAATTTCAAGATCTGACTGTTCACTTGCTGCCTGAAATAACCCAACCTATTCAATGTTATTCACATCACCTGCTGGTGGTTTTAATGTTGTGGCTGATCAATGTATTGGTATATATATGAAATGATGACAGTGTGTGAAATTACCTCTGATTTATAGTCACAACGACCTAACGTAACATGGATGAAATAAGTCAAAATAAGCAACTTCACAGCACTTTTCTAATTGTTCATGCTTTAATTCAATCTCACCCCAATTTCACATATCTCCCTGAGAGAGAGGACCCAACTCTGCCTCACTGCTTGTCTGCCTCCCTGGGCTGGCCAGACAATAAAGCAGAGTAATGCTTATTTAACATCCAATTTAAATTCTATCTCACTTTGCAGGATCCACACCACAGCCGATCCCAATCACCCCAAAAGTGCACTTATTTAAATGTGTGTGTGAAAGTGAGAGAGAGTTGTATAGCTATTTTTGTGAGAACCAGTTTGAGTTTTATACCTTGTGAGTGAGAGCATTTTTGGATAGTGAGAACATTTTGGTCAGTCCTCACAAAATTCTCATTTTGCTCCATCTTCTCTTACAATGAATGATTAAATAATTTTCTTTTCAGTCTATCTGCTCTCACTACACCCAGAGATTAAATTAATTTATTTTGTTCTGTCTTCCACTGCTACCAATGGAACAGATACAACTCTGAGGCAATAAATAAATTGAATGCACTAAAGGAAATGCATTTACACTTAATTTCTATGGCTCTGCTGGACAGTTGTGTCCTGAAATAATCCTTGATCTGTCCTATCATTATGGTGATGGAGATGAACAAGCTCTGAAAGCTGCATGTGGTTGTGACATTTATCTGATCTCAGTGATACACTGTCTCACTCAGACAACCCATCAAAATATCCTCCATATCATAAGCCAGAGTGAGATGACAAATAAATTGCTTCCCACTTACAAATGGAAAGATAAAAGATAGAAGCAACTGCAGTGGTGACTGCAATATATGGAATACATGCTGATGTGAGTTAGTCTGATTCTATGGTCCAAGCAGGATATAACCAACCACAAGCCCTTAACCGTGACTAGCTTCACCCTTTTTATCATCAGACAATTGCAGATCAAGCAGGATGATGAGCAGAATTAAAGCCGTTTATTTTCTACCAAAGTAGACAAAAAGCCAAAATGATTTAGAGAAAGGACTGGATGAAAAAATATGCAAGAACTGCCATTGTTAGGACTTAATGTGAAAAGTGTATCTTCAGTTACTCATCTTAGTTCCAATTTGTAGCAAGGCTGTAAACATTAATTAGACTGTAACATTTGAGACAGATTGAAAAGATTTGATGCTAGATTTAAATCTGATAAAATGCTATCTGATTCCATATCTGCCTCTAACCACATATAGTATCACTGTAGGAATGCTTGGTGTAATCTAATTCTAGCATATAGAAAAGCTGAAAATAGCTGGATTTAATGGTAAAACCTTCAATGATCAAAGTTCAAGACTTTGAATGAGCTTCTTTGCTTGACCCTGTCATCATGGACCAACCTTCATTGGAACCAAACCAAGACTGGTCTTTCCATCTAGCAGACAGCAACTGCCCATCATTTATACTGCAGCAAACCACTTGGGAGGAGGAGCTTTCTGACACAAACACATACAATATACACACACAAACTTTCAGTTTCAAGGCCCAATATTTGAAGCAGACTGGTAGACAGGGATAGTACTCATTCGAAATATGAAATTAATTTAAAAATAAACATTTACCCTGCCTATAGTGGTAATGAAATTGTCTTCTCTATGCCAATCTATGATAAAAGCAATCTTTTCACAATTTTATGTTGTTTCATTCTCTACATAGGCCTGTCTGTTGGTTAAACAGTATGTGTGTGCTTATACAGTGGGTACGGAAAGTATTCAGACCGCTTTAAATTTTTCACTCTTTGCGTCATTGCAGCCATTTGCCAAAATCAAAAAAGTTCATTTTATTTCTCATTAATGTACATTCAGCACCCCATCTTGACAGAAAAAAAACAGAAATGTAGAAATTTTTGCAAATTTATTAAAAAAGAAAAACTGAAATATCACATGGTCATAAGTATTCAGACCCTTTGCAGTGACACTCATATTTAACTCACATGCTGTCCATTTCTTCTGATCCTCCTTGAGATGGTTCTGCTCCTTCATTGGAGTCCAGCTGTGTTTAATTAAACTGATTGGACTTGATTAGGAAAGGCACACACCTGTCTATATAAGACCTTACAGCTCACAGTGCATGTCAGAGCAAATGAGAATCATGAGGTCGAAGGAACTGACCAAGGAGCTCAGAGACAGAATTGTGGCAAGGCACAGATCTGGCCAAGGTTACAAAATAATTTCTGCAGCACTCAAGGTTCCTAAGAGCACAGTGGCCTCCATAATCCTTAAATGGAAAAAGTTTGGGAAGACCAGAACTCTTCCTAGACCTGGCCGTCCAACCAAACTGAGCAATCGTGGGAGAAGAGCCTTGGTGAGAGAGGTAAAGAAGAACCCAAAATCACTGTGGCTGAGCTCCAGAGATGCAGTAGGGAGATGGGAGAAAGTTCCACAAAGTCAATTATCACTGCAGCCCTCCACCAGTCGGGGCATTATGGCAGAGTGGCCCAACGGAAGCCTCTCCTCAGTGCAAGGCATATAAAAGCCTGCATAGAGTTTGCCAAAAAACACATGAAGAACTCCCAGACTATGAGAAATAAGATTCTCTGGTCTGATGAGACCAAGATTTAATTTTTGGCGTTAATTCTAAGCGGTATGTGTGGAGAATGTTAGGGCCTGACACAGTCTGGGTTTGTTTTCTGTTTAGTCTCTCTCTGTTTTCCCTGGTGTGCGTGTGTGTGTGGGTGTGGCTGTGCTGCGGCGTCTGTAATCTAGGCAACCAGGAACACCTGAGGCCTGAGGAGCCAGCCGTCTGCCAGCTCGTCACCAAGGACTACTTAAGCCTCGGCCTGACTGACGGCAGGTGTCAGAAGTTTCCGGTCTCACTGGAAAGCGACAATCTCCTAGTCGAAGCTCCGACGAGTCACCTAGATACGCAACCTTTGTATAGTTAATAATCTGTGTTACCACTGTGTGCAACCTCCCTGTGCGGAGAATAAAGTTCCTGTTCCGATCTCCTGGCACTGCCTCTCGTCCGCTCTTGGGTCCGCATTTTACCAGGTCGTAACAGAGAAAACCAGGCACTGCTCATCGCCTGTCCAATACAATCCCTACAGTGAAACATGGTGGTGGGAGCATCATGTTGTGGGGGTGTTTTTCAGCTGCAGGGACAGGACGTCTGGTTGCAATTGAAGGAAAGATGAATGCGGCCAAGTACAGAGATATCCTGGAAGAAAACCTCTTCCAGACTGCTCAGGACCTCAGACTGGGCCAAAGTTTCACCTTTCAACAGGACAATGACCCTAAGCACACAGCTAAAATAACAAAGGAGTGGCTTCGGAACAACTCTGTGACCGTTCTTGACTGGCCCAGCCAGAGCCCTGACCTAAACCCAATTGAGCATCTCTGGAGAGACCTGAAAATGGCTGTCCACCAAAGTTCACCATCCAACCTGACAGAACTGGAGAGGATCTGCAAGGAAGAATGGCAGAGGATCCCCAAATCCAGGTGTGAAAAACTTGTTGCATCATTCCCAAGAAGACTCATGGCTGTACTAGCTCAAAAGGGTGCTTCTACTCAATACTGAGCACAGGGTCTGAATACTTATGACCATATGATATTTCAGTTTTTCTTTTTTAATAAATTTGCAAAAATTTCTACATTTCTGTTTTTTTCTGTCAAGATGGGGTGCTGAGTGTACATTAATGAGAAATAAAATGAACTTTTTTGATTTTGGCAAATGGCTGCAATGACACAAAGAGTGAAAAATTTAAAGGGGTCTGAATACTTTCCGTACCCACTGTATACCCATATTTTTATACAGGTATGGGCTATGTGATTACAACAGAGCCATAGTACAAGAGTATCTCTCCCTCTGAACAACTTTTGTTTAAAAAAAAAGCTTGTACTTGCCAGGGAGTTACAAAAATTCTACCTCTTCAATCAATAAGACTTTATTAATGTTATTATTGCGTTGCATCCCAGAGGTATACACAAACCTTGTCATCTTTATGACTGCCAGGTACAGAGAAGAACAGTGGCAAATACCAACCACTAACTTGTAATCATGATTTTCAGAGGCATCTCTTGAACTACAAGGTTCACGCTCTCTCCCTCCCCTGCTGGCTGTGCTTTGCATGTACCTCTTTCTGTGCCCTCTATGATACTTTGCTACATCCATACAATGCTTACAATTCATATACATCATGAACAGAGTGAAAATGAAAACAAGACAGATAAGGGATAAAGAGAGGAGGAGAGGGAAAGGAGCAGAAAGAAGAATAACTCAGAGGTTATTTAGACTGTTAAACCCTGGGCCATTTTTAAGACTCCTGCTCGAAAATAAAGTAAAGGTAAGACAAAATTTGTAATCATCACATCATAGTACGACATTTCTTCCTGCAATTCTTTGGCTGGCCTTTCAGTTTTAGTTTAGATTTTAGTGGTAGAGAAATAGGACTTGTAACATTATTGTTGGAATTTGCTTAGTGTTAGCTTTCAAATTGTGCATAGCTTGTCACAGCATATGTGTTATGAAATTGTTCACAACATATTTTAGGTCTTGCACCTTCAGCTTGTTTTTGATATGTGCCCATTGCGCATTGTTTGAACTGTGTTTTGTTTTCCTAAAATTTTGTTTTGTCAAGCTTGGACTTTCTGCTGGTTATGCTATAAAATGAGATATGAGACAATAACTGAACAAGTCTCATTTTTTCAGTTTAAATTTGAATTTTTTGAATTTTTCAGTTTCAATGCTCTATTTTTCAGTTTCAAATTTCCATTTTTCAGTTACTTTTTTTTCAGTTCTCAGTTCTGCCACAGAAGTCTTTTGAGCGTGGGTGTAACAGGACCATGCCATCATTGGCCAGCCGTTTAAGAGTGACTGTCTCATTGGCCAGTTAATGGGGTGAGTGGCACAGGACTGCGTCCTCATTGGCCAGGTACTTCTGAGTGACTGTTATTGTACTGTCATGCTTTGCATGACAATAAGCTAATGCTAGCTGCAGCTTCAGGTTGAGGTGCGTGGGTGTAAATACACATGACAATCAGAAACTTTACTCAGTTCCTAGGAGGTGGGTTTACAATAGCAGCCGTTATCTTGAAGAACAATATACAGTGTTGCATGGTCTCTAGCTCAAGCACAGAACAGCAATATGCAGTGTCCATGCGGTGAGCTTTGAGTGCCATCAAAAAAATAACAAAAACATACAACTCTCAAGTTCTGTTCTGCACTTCCTGCAACACCAAGCTAGATTCACTGACCAAACCCAGGCTCACAATATTAGGAAACACACAAAACAAGGGAAAACAGCTTAAACCATCTTACAGTACTTTGTTCTTCCTGGCCAGCTGTGCTGAAGAGTGTGTCAGCCTGGAGACTCATTACAGCCATTGGGAGCACTCAGCCTGGCCTGTTTTTTTCCATAATAAAGTTTGAAAATAGACAATGCATGCATGCCTGTGGTAATACTGAATAATCATAATAGTGGCCAAAGGAAGCGGTGGTTAAGTGTGCATTCTTCATTTGCAGCTCCTGGATGGAGGTCACAGTTCGATTTCTTTCTGCTGTAGTTTGTTTCACTGGTTTCAGCCAGTTTTTCAAGCCAAAAATGTAACCATGTTACTCATGTAAAACTTCTCCATAGTTTATCCATTGTGGACATAGCCTTTTATATTTGGATACTGCGCTATAACGATAATGATGTGAGCTAAATATGAAATAAATAAAAAAGAAAGCTTTTGAAATGAGTCTGGGACTTTTTGCATTTTCTTCCTTTACACTATACAGTTTAAGTACCTGTAAACACCTAGTATAACCAGTAAAATACAGTTATTCTGTCATGAGTCCCCATTTGGGACTTCCTGCCAGGGGACCTTTATTTTCTAGAGACTTCCTCTTTTCCTTGCTCTGGTCCCCAGCAGCTTTACCTTAGTTATTTGTGTTCAGTTCACCTGTTGTCAATTATGTTTCTAATCACCGTTTGTGTTCTCCCTATTTATACCTCCCTCTTCCCTTTGTTCCCTGCCGAAGCATTAAGCGGTGTTAAGGAGTAGTTATTTAGTTTGTGTAAGGAGTGTTAGTTTGCCTGGTAAGGTGTGTTTATCACCATCTCACCTGGTCTTATCTCAGTTGTTTACTGTTTCATCCGGTTCCCGTGCATTTTAGTTTGTTTTGCCCTGGAAGTCCCAGGAGGAATAAAACCTTTGTTGTCCAGCATTTGGGTCCTGCCTTCTCTCCTGCACCTCCACTCCGACACCAGCGCATGACAGAATGCTTCGGCCTGACAAGGACCCAGCGGACAGCGAGGAGAGGACGCCAGAGGAGAAATGGCCCCGTCCTGCAGCCTCAGTCCCGGCGTCGCCACCGCCCTAAGAGGCAGAAGCTGAGACCTCAGTGCGCCGACGACAGCATCCCCGCTGAGGTTCCGCCCAGCAGGATCCTAGATCCTCAGTGTGCCGACGCTCACGTCCCCGCTGAGGTTCCCCTCCAGCAACACGGACCTCAGTGCGCCGACATGGCCGTCCCCGCTGAAGTTCAATTCTAGCAGCTAGAACCTCAACACTGAGGTTCCAGCCCTGCAGTCAGAACCACTGGACCAGTCACCTCGACAACGACGGAGTCACTGCTGTCCGAAGAGGCGATCCCCAGCACTGCTTTCTGAGCCTCAGTGCGCCGACGATAGTGTCCCCGCTGAGGTCCTCTCCCAGTCTCCTGTGCTCCAGCCTCTCGACCCTCGGCGTGCCGACGAAAGCGTCCCCACTGAGGTCCTCTCCCAGTCTCCTGTGCCCCAGCCTCCGGACCCTCATCGTGTCGACGACAGCATCCCCACTGAGGTCCTCTCCCAGTCTCCTGTGCCCCAGCCTCCGGACTCTCAGCGTGCCAACGACAGCGTCCCCACTGAGGTCTGCTCCCCATCTCCCGCAGGACTGGCACCCAATTCCCGAGCTGGCCTCTCCCCTCAGTCTCAGGCCAGCTGTCTCAGGCCAGCTGCTCACCTCAGTCTCCAGCAGGCCCCTCTCCCAAGTTTCCGGCCAGCCTGTCTCCAGAGTCTCCGGCCAGCCCATCTCCCCAGTATGCCAACAGCAGCCGCAGCAGCCAGAGCTTCCCGAGCCGCTGCCGCAAGGTCCGCTGCACTGATATCCAGTCTCCTGTTCCCGCACCTTGGTGGCGAAGCGTGGTCGTCCGTGCCGAGGACCTGCGGCCAGTTCCTGTCCCTCGGCGTCATGGTTGCCTATGCTGAGCTCCAGCCTGTTCCCGTCCTGCCGGTTCCCGTCCAGCCAGTCCCAGTCTTTTGGCATTGTGGTGAATATGCCAACGCCGAGGTCCAGCCTGTTCATGTCCCTCAACATCAGGGCAAAAGAGCTCATGCCGAGGCTCAGTCACCGGTTTCAGCTCCTGAGTCCAACACTGCGGAGCCGGAACCCAAACCAGAGTCCAGTGCTGAGGAGCCAGACCCGAAACCGCGGCCGCCGGAGTCTTCCTGCTGGGGGACCTTTATTTTCTAGAGACTTCCTCTTTTCCTTGCTCTGGTCCCCAGCAGCTTTATCTTAGTTATTTGTGTACAGTAGTTTCACTTGTTGTCAATTATGTTTCTAATCACCATTTGTGTTCTCCCTATTTATATCTCTTCCCTTTGTTCCCTGCTGAAGCATTAAGTGGTGTTAAGGAGTAGTTATTTAGTTTGTGTAAGGAGTGTTAGCTTGCCTGGTAAGGTGTGTTTTTATGATGACCGTCTCACCCGGTCTTATCTCAGTTGTTTACCGTCTCATCTGGTTCCCGTGTGTTTTAGTTTGTTTTGCCCTGGAAGTCCCAGGAGGAATAAAACCTTTGTTGTCCAGCATTTGGGTCCTACCTTCTCTCCTGCACCTCCACTCCGACACCAACGCATGACATATTCTCCTTGCCTAGTTTAAGCCAGCAGGTTAAGACACGTTTTTTCCCTCAATAAATGAAATTATATATATAATTTTAAATTGAAACTGAAAAAATGAGACTAAAAACTGAAAAAATACTTACTTACTTTCGGTAACAAGTTCAAACTTTCTCACATTGCATTTTTGTACAGATCTGAATGTCTGTCTTTGAGATGCTTAGCTAAGTTTTAGGTGTTTCCTCCTTTCCACTGTTTGCATACCAGCTTGTGGTATTACTACTGTACTTTTGGTACCTTTGGTATCATAGAAAATGCCTTCAGCATTGTATCAACTGTGCTTAATTTAGAGGATTAGGGAGTTGATGTAAACATGAACCTGTTGTATACTGGTAGTGATACTGATACTAAGTAAGATAGATTTAGTTTTATTTAGTTTTAGTATTATCTATATAAGCTGAAAAATATTAGTATGAATCCATAAATTAATATAAAATTACTAAATAATTTCTATGTTTTTCAACGTCCATCAAGGAACATTCCTACTGCTCACAGTGGCTATCATGTCTGATCCTGAGACTTGAACTCAGGTAGGACATGAGGTCAATCACAACAAAAAATTGCACAGGATCAGAAGGTTGTTAAACTAGTCATTTCACTACAACTAGAAAGTACAGTAAGTTCCACATGTCACTCTTTCTCATGTCATGACTGACTGCATGCTGTGCCATCTTTTGTTTGCATGGCAATTTTTGTTCTGCTAGAGATAGAATAAATAAAATGTAATGGTCTTAAAGGAAAGCATCCTCTATTTTTGTCTGCTGGATCCATTTAGACTGCAGTAAAATCACCCTTTACAGGCCAACAAAGTCAAATCCACTTCACCAAAGGGGAAACTAAAGACTGCTAAGCAGCTATAGGTGTTTTATAAAGCATGCCATTTATTTTTAAATTTGCTCAAAATTTGCTTCAAATTAGCCCTTTTTTGACACAATACTAGATTTAGATTTAGATCTAGACTAAACTTTTCTATCATACCTTGATCTGAAGCCAATACAGGATAAAAAAAGAATTTTAGATGGGTTACCAGTTCTCTAAAACACACACAAAAACACAAAAAATAAATATTTTATGAGTTAATACTACACCAGCAAGGTTTCTCTTAAGTTGTGGGCTAGCCTCTACTGGAGTCAGCTGGCTGGACTGGCTCAGAACCACTGTAATCAGCTGTATACTGTACATACTTAAGGATGACACAGCTGGAGCCACTAGGAGGCGCGGTCCAGAACACCTGGATGCTGGTGCGTCTGCGAGGAGTACTCTCTGTCACTGCAGGGGGGCAGTTGGTCATAAACTGTGTTTCCTCCTCATCAATTATCTGTAAATCAAACATGAAAAGTTTAGTGATGAATACAAGAACTTGCCTCAAAAGCACATGAAACATTCACATGATTTTTTTCATTAGGTGTAAATTTTATTACCCACTGTCAGCTAAAGTGTCTATCAATACAATTAGCACCCAACAATAATTCAAATTTTCATTGTTTAAAAACAGTGTTAGTACAAAAAACATGTTTGTACAACACATCTAACTTAGCAGCTGGGGGTAAACAGTACTGATAGTGTGTGCATGTTGTAATAAAATAAAGTAAATTAAGTTGTGTAAGTACTCAGGTCAGTCAGAGAGTTAACACTCAGGTGCCTGAACTGTCACTCAGTTGCTATAAGCAACATTACAAAAGTCTCCACATTCTTTGGGTCAATCTGAAAAGTCTGCACACATGCTTGTCTTACGTTTGCACACCTGAGATACCAAGCAACTCATTGACTTTAACTGGTCAGAAAATTAGAAGCATGGGTTGCAGGCACTGGGTTCATATGCACTGCCCAGAGACCAAGGATCTTTTTGATAGGAAGTGACATCAGGCCAGTAAAGATAGTGAACTTTCTCCCTCTATAAAGCTGTCAGAAGATAATTTTCTTTGTCATGCCATGTTATGAATGGGTTCCCTCTGAAAGTGGATTGTGTGCAGATGTCTGAGCCCGTGTATGTGTGTTAGAGTCAATGAGAGTAAGGAGGGGAGCCTGCGAGCTGTGTGTGCGTGGATGTGGTTTGTGTATATGCAGCCTATCTTTACTTGACATATTATATCCCTACCCCCCTATGTTACCATGGTTTCTAACAGGCATCCTGGGCTGGCCTGACTGACCTAAAACAGACTGAAACAAGCATAGACTCCTGGGGAAATATTAAAAACCTTCTTTTCAAAAAGAAACAATGGATTTGCCACAAAATATTTGTTTTGTTCCAAGTTTTCAAATCTTCGCCCAATAAACACATTATGTGTTGTGGAAAAAGAAAAAAATATGAAAGTACCTGATTTCACCCGACATTACTGTATAGCAATTTGCCTTTTATTGTTCTGTCATCTCATCCTGCTGAGAAGTTATGTCTCATCAGATATCACCAAAATTACCGGCTCGTTTACATTCTTGTCAACACACACACACACGGAACACGCTGCTCAATACATGTGTTTTTTATTAAGTCAAGAACTATCCAGAGATGGTTCAGATGGGGCACACCAGCAAATTTCCAATGAGCAGTATGTTAAACAATGCCTGACATCTCCTGTTTGCAGCTTTTTTTCTCTTTCTCTACTCTCAGTGCCTGAAGGATGGCCCACCAAGGGCTCTTTCAGAATGGAGGGATGATGTGTTTGTGTGTCAGTTTGTGTGCACTTTTGTCATAAAAGATAGAAAACATGAAAGACTAAATGAGCATGGTAAAGTGCTAACTTGGACAGCAGTTTATTTTTACTGCACTGTCACATGACAGGAGTCTAATCAAAGGCTGGTCACAATAATGATATATCCATTTTTTTTAACTTTGATGTCAACATTAAAGACTGTGTCACACATCTGTCTCTCATGTCTAACATACTGTGCACTCCACACTCCATCATCCATGTGTCGAACAAATGAACTGAACATGACTAAATGATGCATTTCTCCTTCTTACTCTGGACATTTAGCACTTTGTCACACCACACAATGCTCCAGCATATGGCTGAGGAGCACGCTTAAGGATGGCACTAAACAACAGCATCAAATCAATGACAAGGATAAACAAAACAGAATAAACATTGTCAGTCTTAACACAGGTTCACAGAGAGTGTCACAGCATGGCAGTATCTTTGATGAGAGAAGCCCTCAAATTGCTGTGCAAACCTCTCCATGTACTTACTTACTTACTTACTTTGTGGATACAAGTAAAACCAACAGGTTCACAACAGTCTTAAAAACAGAGGTCTCCACATGCTATTAAACCCATTCAACAACTGTTTCTTTACAAGGACTGCACTAAGAAAGCATATGATTTAAAGTTAAGTGCAGAAAGGGAAATTTGGCCCATGTTATAACAGGGCATCATTTTCTTTTTTAGTAACACGTTGCATAATAGTATATTGGCTTTACTTTTATAAAATACACTCCAGTATTTCTTTTATAGTTTGGTAGCTATATGAATTTATCGAAACTGCAGCATAAACCTGACAGAAATAAACATTTTAAACAAAACATATGCAGCTACAAGACATGAGAGCAGGAGAACAAGAATGATATGGAATATTAGATTTAGGGTAGCTTTTTACACCTTACAATGAGAATGCGCTATACTTACACTGTATTTATAGCACTACATGAATAATATGAATATACATTCTAAAAATAAAATCAGTATAGGTTTACAATTGTATTAAATGATTATTATCCCTGCTGTCTATGAACTCACTCACATCCCACATTAAACAATATTTTCCCTCTCCCAACCACTCAATTCCGCACACTGCATTACAATTACAAAGACCTTACAGAGTACTGAAGCTGAACCTACCTGTATCAGATATGATTTAGCCTCTTAATGAGACTAACAACACATACTATCTATCTATCTATCTATCTATCTATCTATCATACATGAACTGTATGGATGCCTTTAACAACGCAACCCATCAAATTCCATGTGTAACCAAGTGAAAAAAAAAAAGTATATTTTCCAGAAGTATATTGAGAATACTTTTTAAATGTTAAATTTCATTATACTTGAAGTTGTGTTAAAATGAAACCACTTAAGTTGCACTTAATACTCTGGAAGCTGCACTATAAATCTCCTTTGGTACAATAAAAACATATTTTTCCCATAGTATTGGTTACGTTTGCTTACCAAAATAGTACACTACTGTTAAAATATACTTGAAACATTTCAAGTATACTTGTTGCAAATGTAAAAAATATATACTGATAATAAACTTAGAGTGTATTATTAATACACTTTGAGCCAAAGTAAATGTACTTGAAATATTCTCTGAACTCATTTTAAATATGTATGAAATACAATAAAATTATGTTTGAAATTTAAAAAAAACACATAAAGTACATTTTGAAAACTCTTTCTGTGTTTTTTTCTGAAAATAAGCCCACTAGTGACTTTATTCAATTTTGCAGCACTTAAAACCGCTTACAATGGTCAAAATGTAGTTTTGATATGTTCAAAACTACACACTATTACTAATTACTAGTACTAGCGTGCTTTTACTTGAACTATAGCACACTTATAATGGAGGAGCTTTTCTTAACTATAGGATTTGTATAATTGGTATAGAATATAGCCATATAGAATAACTTGATATCATGTACTACATGAAACTGTTTTAAAACATAACTTTAGGTTAAAGTTTACAAACATACAGACATTAGACCAAATTGACAGCGGCACACTATGATGTAACACAGAGTAAACAAGCTAGTGTCTAAACAATCACAGACAATGGACAATGAAACCAATGAACTTGAAAATGTCTTTTCACAAATATACGACAGACCACAACCACATCATTTTGAGACTGAAATGAGGGAGAGCATAGGCAGCCAAGAATAAGAAACAATGAGCATAAGACAGAACTGAAGCTGTGGTGACAAGAGAATAAGTGGAGATCAGGGCAGGTGTCCTGGTGAGTTAGGCTATAGAGAATATTGTTCAAGTATTTCAGTTTTGGTCAGAAAAAATCCCACATGTAATGATATTAAGTATGACAGAAAAAAAACATGACAGAGAAACACCAGAAAATTCCAAATAGTAAAACGTGACTACTCAATAACCACTACCAGCAATAATTAGCCAAGTTCAATTTCCCCTTCTGCCTATGTCAGTTTTGGGAAAGATGGTTCAAACTGCTACTTTTTATCATTTCTGACAATTTGTCATGTAAAACTAACACTTATTTTTTATATGGGTGTTTTCAAGTTAGATTAATTATGAATTTTGAAAAAGTGAAAACCTGTCATATGCTCTATGGGACTGAAATGTATTTTAGTGATATTCAAGAAATCTGTAAAAAGCATACAAAATACATTAGGTAAACAAGTAATATGATACTTTGAGTATTTTTAAGGGAAACTTTGCACACAGGACACATTAGACCACTTACAGGAGTACACTTTACCACACCCAGGAACTCATAATTTGTATACTTCAAGTAAGTATACTAAAATATAACCAAATTTAAGGTATATTTTGAAAAGAATTACACAATTTAAACAAAAAAACATTAACATACTTTTGGAAATTATAACTAAAAATAGTTAAAAATATGTTTAAAATAAAGTGCACGTTTAAGAAATATGCTAAATTATGAATTAAGTAATGATATGAAAATTGCGAAAATTTACTTTGAATATGCTTTTTTTGTATCAGCAACTCTTTTACTAATTTTGTACTTTGTAGACTTACCAAAAATGTACTTTTACTATGCTTTAACAGAAGCACAAATACACTTCATATAATTTTTAGCACACTTTAAAAGCTAAAAGTATAATTTAAAAGTATGAAACAATATATTTAATTTTCACTGGGGTACTTTCTCTGCCTTATGAAGCACAACTACATGGAGCTGAGATGAGAGTATGCTCTTTTCATATGCTATATCAAGCCTATTAGAGAAGGTGAGGTGAGAATAATCACACTTTGACATGTGAAGACAGGAAGGATGAGAAAACAAAACCTGTCAAGATCCCCATCCCCCTATCTACAGTAAAATCTGCATGTTCTTTCCCCTCTTTTCATCCATCTGATGTACAGTGCTTGTATGGAAATCCATAGGAGGCATAGCAGTATAACTACATTTAAACCAGGTGTGATTATTGCTGCTGGTCTAATGGTCTAGAGAGCATTCAAAGAAAATGTAGTGAACCACTGATATAAGGAATTACCAATAAATACCAGGGTTTAAATGTAGATGAAACAGACCAGCAGGAATGGTGGGTAATACTGTAAATTACCATGCAACAGCACTGTGGTAACCTGAGAAAAAGGCACTGAAATAATCTTTTCTGACTACACCAACAGTCAAATTTTTAGTTGCTACCCTACCTGGAAATTTCCAGCATAGTCCTCGTCCTTGTCTCCTTCCGTACCCTCCTTCAGGGCAATAAGGGTGAATCCTCTGAAGTAGGAGGGGCTCGATGCAGTCACAGTGACTAGATGGAAGCAAACAGGAGCAACAGAAGGCATCCACTGACAGAGGAAAAAGCTGAACAATCCTCATTCCAAACAGGAGACTTTGGTTGGATTAACTGCCTGCCTGAGCAGTGTTGCATATAAGAATGAGCTATGCTTAAGTGTGTGCTCTGATGGATATTAGGTCAATTTTTCTCATAACTGTAATTTGATTTTTATAATCAAATCTTTCACTTGTTACTGACCACTCACATATGTAATAAAAGTGGTTTGTTCTGAGTTAAGCAGTATTTTCATATCAACATTTTTATATGGATTTTGCAGTCCAGCAGAACATACAGGAATGTTATTTTACCCTGGGAAATATTTAATTTATTATACTGAGAACTTATCAGAATTTGATTAACCTGTAGACTCATAGGTGATTTTAATTTTAGTGTTTTAATTGTAAAAATATGCTTTCCAACTCGGCCAATCAAACAAATTCAGTTATGTTATTGTAGGGACCAGAACAGAATGAACCTTTGAGATTTACAGAGCAGAAGGGGCATAGCCTTTAACTGCACCCAATACCTTTCATTTTATAGACGAACACAACAGCATCAGGGATTCCTGGCTTTAAAAAAACAATAAAAATTCCACAAAACTCTACAATTCAAGGGGGATTTAGTTTTAGAAAATCCTGTTACATTTTTTGTCATACAGGGTTATTTAAGGCGCTCAGTGACACCTCGTAAATAGGGTTGATAGTAAAGTTATGCCACTTTAGGCAGTCAATATTTAAAATGCATGTTTTCTTATAGGATGCAAAATCACCTTTAGTCATCAAAAATTGTTTAATGTCCGGGTATATACACTAGTGATGCATTAAATTGAGACTATAGAAACTTATTTATCTGATAGGCACGTATCTGATTGTAGACTGCTGTTTATTTGACAACGTGCACATAGTGCCATCCAACGCACAGCGCGTAAATCTCGCGGTCTACCACCAACCTCTGTATGTGCTCCCTGGATGATAGCTCTCGGGGTCTCCCTCAACGCGAAGGCGAAATTCATTGTTGCCCTCCTTCCGATTGCTCTGAGCCCGTAATACCCGACTACAATAGCCGTCCGCCTTCACCGCTCTCTCGGAGGGCTCCTCGGTGAATGCAAACGTATTGCCCGCTGTGGTGGAGACGAAGCAGAGCAGGAGCATAACGCGTGAATGTAGTCCGTTCACTGTCATCGTGTCGGTTTCCGACAGACAAGTTGATGCGCGGAGTTGAAGGGAAATCTTGTCAAGGCGAGAAAAAACGTTTGTTTCCTGCCTCACTCCCAAATACGAACTCAACTTGCGAACTACTGAAGTCGACTTCTGCTCAGCTAAGAGGGTCGATCCATCCTGGTGTGAATGAAAGAGGAGGAGGAGCGCTGGGGATGTGCTGTACACTCGCTCTAGGAGCAGTGCATACTGCGTGCGGCTGAGTAAACTGAACAGGATAGCAGGGCTCAGGGGAACTGGCCAAGCTCGGAATGAGCGGTCTGTGGTTGTCTACAAGGCCTCAGCTATTTACAGAGCCACTAGGTGAAGAATACTCTGGACCAACAGGCAAACATTCTTACCAATAAATGCTCAGAGGAGGCTTTACGTTTGACACGGCCCACTTGGAAGACGGACACACACAGTGACACACAAAGGGATTAATAAAGCACGCTAAACGGTTGTCTAGGTGACTAATTCAACAAGCCTTTAGTCACATATAGGCTAAGTGCTGAATTCATTAGCGGGTCGTTTTGCTGCTTTGCTCTCTTTTGTTGGTGCACAAAAGTTAACTGTTACTAGGAGCAGAGCTTCCACCTAATTTAACACCTTAGATCAGCCACAATAAAAAGCTATAGTCTATAGTTTATCTATTGTAGTCACCTGGTGGGCTCTCACACTGACTAAATTGAAAGGTTGCATTACAAGGAAAGGATTTCATATATTAGGCTACTGTACGAATCTCATTAACATCAAGCATACAGCCACATTAGTCCCAATGTCCCTGTGTACATGCTAACATTTAAACTACGCTGCGTGTCTCTGGGGCAATGTCAGTCTAGTGTAAATTGTTCCACCATAGTGATCTAGAATGAAATATCTCATCAACTGACGATTACTATGGCATTTTGTACTGACATTCATGCTTCCAGGATGAAGTCTACTTATTTTGATGAGCCCCTGGATTTTCCTCTAGTGCCACCATGAGGTTCACATTTGTTCTTTTTAGTGAAATTTGCCACCAGTTATTAAATGGATTGTTGTGAAACTTTGTTCACACATTCATGTCTCCCCTAAAAGCCAATTGTAATCATTTCAGTGATCCACTTTCTTATTTTGCACCACCACTAGGGTGTGGACATTCAGTCTTGTTTTCATGTTAACAGTCCAAAAAACATCACTTTTAAATTACAAATCCAAAGCTTTAAAAGTTATACTGGAATTGGAGAACACTGCCAAAGCCTATTACACCAGGTGTCTGGCAATGTGTTTGTATCAACTCATATTAGACAGAGAGTACTAATACTGATTATATTTAACACATTTTTAACCTATACATTTAGCAGTCAATTTTATCTAAATTATACCTTATTCCATACACTGTAATGCTCCAAATCATCAGGTTATAGTTGGCTGAGATTCAAGTAAAAGCAACAAGTGTTACGCTATCTGGGGTCGGCAGTGAAAGAAAGAGTGGTGAGGACCCAAATGCAGGACACAGCAGGCTTTTATTCTCCCTGGATCGTCCAGGGCTCAGGCAAATACAAAATAATCTCCGCCGTTCGGCGGACAAGCAGACAGGACCGGGAGAGACAGGAACGGGAGACTCAGGCTGTCATACACAACGTACACCATACAATGCTCGGGCAGGGAACAAAGGAACACAGGGGATATATAAACAGAACTCAGGACACAGGTGAACGTAATCTAACTAATGAGCAAATGAAACACAAAGCTACCTGGGATTAACACTGAACAGAAACGGAACACAGGAACTGACCAAAATAAGACGAACAGGAAACAAGGCTCGGGGCCTAACAACAAGAAGCCAATTTATTTGAATAATATGGCTTTCAGATTATTAACTGAACTATACCATGGTAATATACTTTGTTGGTGGAGTGCTACAAAAATGCTGGTAGCCTACATTGTGATTTCCCTCACCACATTAACTGAACCTTATTTTTTTTAGTGGTACCTTACCCAGTTGTGCTGATAGCTTTTCTGAATGACTTTAAGTTTGAGATTTAGAGGAGAGAGCAAATGTTTTGACGGTGGTCACTTTTTGTTCATAGTGTTCCAACATTTATATCTTTTTTGAATTACTGTTAATCACAAGCCCCTGGAAGGGAAGGGCTTTCAGTGCTTCTTGTATGAAATGTTAGCTCTAGCTCTCGTGGCTGTCCTTATTTTGCTTTGGTTCCTTCTTCCCTGGTTTGTCTTCTTTGGTACATTGCATGTGCACGCATGCTTGTATGGTCACCTTTAGACTTTTTAATCAGAATCAGTAATTACATTGTCAGTAGAGTTCAACTGCTACTGCTGATCATGATAAATATTGTCATTGTTTTCCAGAAACACTTACTTTATAAAGACATTCATGCTCCCTCTGTTATATTCTATTATATAATATCCAGTCGTGATTTACAAATTGATTGTTTCAGTATCAGCTCCTAATATCAAAGCAGAAGTATGGTGATGTAGTTGTAATTTTAAAATCTTACCACCATAAAGTCTTAAAGAATGAAATGGGCAATTAGCACTTTTCTGAAAAACATAGGGGTAATGATACCAAAACTAAAGGTAGTAAAAATTACCTTTTCCGTCAGTGATTTATTTATTTTTTTTTACTTTCTATGTCTTATTAATAAGCTAAGAAATAAAACTGTCTGCCTTCCTTTCTCCCTTTCTCCTTACTTTCTTTTTTTGCCTTTTGTTTCCAATTTCCATCAGTTTTGACAATCATCTCTTCAAGATGAGTTCTCCAGTTACTGAAATTAGATAGACAACAACACAAAACTGGGTGTGAAGTGCTAAACTGAAAAGTGTTGCTGTAATCCCTCATTTCTTTGTTCCTTAATCTTAGAAGGTAGGCAACATTTTATCCTTGTGACATTTCTTGCAACACCACCAGGGTTTGTTTCAGACTCCCACGAGGTCAGCAAGCATGTAATGAGAATGTAACCACTTCTGATGGGCACTGACAAATATGGCTATGCTCTGTGCATCTACCGCTGGGCTGATAGATGGATGAAAGGAAAGAAGGGAAGAGTCTCAATACCAGAATGCTACACCAGCAGGTGTCATGAAAGCATTTTGTCTAACAGCCCTTCTGAACTGCATCTCTTCACCACTTTCACTGCTCAGTTTACTCTCTGTTTTACAAACTATAACATACATCAGCCATACAGTATTGTTCAAAATAATAGCAGTACAATGTGACTAACCAGAATAATCCAGATTTTTAGTGTATTTTTTATTGCTACATGGCAAACAAGTTACCATTAGGTGCAGTAGATTCTCACAAAACAAACAAGACCCAGCATTCATGATATGCAACATTTAGCTGTGCAATTGGGCAATTAGTTGAAAGGGGTATGTTAAAAAAAATAGCAGTGTCTGCTGTTGACTGTACAAACTCAAAACTATTTTGTACAAACGTTTTTGTTTCTAGGATTTAGCAATCCTGTGAATCACTAAACTAATATTTAGTTGTATGACCACAGTTTTTTATAACTGCTTCACATCTGTGTGGCATGGAGTCAACCAACTTGTGGCACCTTTCAGCTGTTATTCCACTCCACGATTCTTTAACAACATTCCACAATTCATTTACATTTCTTGTGTTACGCCCCAGCCTAGGGGTTGCCGGAGCGTAACACGATTGTGGAGTTTTCCTCCAAACCTCTTCCACTCTCAACAAATACGAACAAATAATCGAATTACAATTAACAAGAATATTTATTCTGTTTAAACACAGAATACAAAACAGAATGTTCAAAACAAATACAAATGCTAATTTAGCCCTACTCAAACAAAAACGCTCCGTGAGCCCTACGATACTATATGAATAATGGAAAACAAACACAAACGCTAAATATAGCCCTACGATCTCAAACAAACAAAAGATCAAATAACAAAAACGCTAAACAGCCATATAATAGCTAATCAAAAGAAATAACACAAAATCACAGGTCGCTAGCCTGGAAACTCCTAAAACAAACAGGAGAAAACAAAACACAAACGTAGCCTAAATCTCTAAGTATTTCTAATCTAAACAACGAAAATCCTATCAATACTAAACTTACAAAATCGAAACAAAAATTAATTCACTCGAAATCGAATTCTTTAACAAATAGCTGGGAATGGCAAAGGTGGGAGAATAGCTCTCTCGAACAGCAGTCCGTGGGCTTCTTATAGTCCTTCCGGGAAGTGTTGGACCAATCCCAGAAGTCCAATCCACGGTCCTCGAGTCCACGCCCACTCCAGCATCCGACACACACACACACACACACACGAAATGGGAAGGGGAGAGCCAACAACACACCAACCAAGGTAGGAAACTGTTGCTTTGCCGAATTCACATTTAGCGAAGTTGAGTGTAAGGGAAGCCTGTTTTAACCTGTCAAAAATTTTTGTTAGCGTGTCTAAATGTGCGGACCAGGTATCAGAATATGCTACAATGTCGTCTAAATATACCTCACAATTGTCCACACCTGACAGTACTATGCTCATTAGCCGCTGAAAAGTGGCTGGTGCATTTCTTAATCCAAACGGCATGACTGTATATTGCAGAAAGTGGTCCGGAGTCACAAATGCTGAAATCTCTGAAGCACGAGGTGTCAGAGGAACTTGCCAATAACCTTTTAGAAGGTCCAATTTTGTGACAAATTTCGCGGCACCCACATGGTCGATACAGTCATCCATACGTGGCAACGGGAACGAGTCTGGTTTTGTAACGGCGTTTACCTTTCGGTAATCATTACAAAACCGAAACGTCTGATCAGGTTTGGGAACTAACAGAGATGGCGAACTCCAAGGACTAATGCTTGGAATAGCGAACCCATGGTCTAGAAGATAGTTTACCTCCTGACGCATTATTGCACGTTTTTCTGGGTGAGTACGGTAAGCATGTTGCTTAATGGGCTTATGGGTTTCAACATCAATATCGTGACTTAACACATTAGTTTGGGTGGGAATGTCATTGAAAAGTGCTAGGTTATTGTTAATGAGCTTATGAATGTCAGATCGGGCGGGTTCTGGCAAATACGCTAAGTGACTCTCTAACTGGCTCAATATTTCTGAGTTCTGAAAACGTACACAGGGGACAGAATCATGTTTGTCGCTTAACCCGTCATCACTGGGTTTGTATGATGGGCGGGTGACAGACACGGGGGTAACAGGAACTGGTTTAGGAGAAGAAAGTTCTTCCTTTCGACCAACATACTGCTTCAGCATGTTGACGTGACAGACACAAGAGGTTTTCTTTCGGTCTGGAGTCTGAATTACGTAGTCAGTTTCGCTAAGCTTTCGGCCAACTACGTAAGGGCCAGAAAATTTTGTTTGTAAGCCGGAACTAACAATGGGCAACAGAACCAACAATGGTAAGCCTTCGTCCCAATCTCAACTTGACTCGGAGCAAAACTTTCGTAACATACTTTTCAATGTTTGATGAAACCTTTCCAATGCTCCCTGACTCTCGGGGTGATATGCATGAGATGTGCGGTGTGTGACTTTGAGCTCTGCCATGACCTGAGCGAAAACTTTCGACATGAAGTTAGAACCTTGATCACTCTGAATATACTTGGGCAAACCAAATGTGGAGAAAAATTTCACAAGTGCCTTGACTATGGCACGAGCTTTTAATGTTCGGAGTGGCACTGCCTCGGGGTAACGAGTGGCAGCACACATTATCGTAAGGATGTACTGATTTCCGGATTTGGTTTTTGGCAACGGACCAACACAGTCAATAATGACGTGCTCAAATGGTTCCCCAATTACAGGAATTGGTTTTAATGGGGCAACAGGAATTACCTGATTGGGCTTACCGGACACTTGACACGTATGACAGGAACGACAGAATTTTACCACATCGGACTTGAGTCCTGGCCAGAAGAAGTAACGAAGAATACGATTATATGTCTTTCGTATTCCCAAATGTCCTGCCATACTGTGATCATGTGCTAATGTCAAAATTTGGGAACGAAAGTGTTGGGGTATTACTACCTGACAAACAGAGTCATGTACATTACCAGAGCTCGGAGTCCAACGTCGCATCAACACACCATCATTCACAAAGTAAGACACACCTCGATTACATTGTTGACTTTGTAACAATGACATACAGGAAGACAACGTAACATCAGCTTGTTGTGCCTTAATTAGCTGTTCTCTGTCCACCGACAGAGACAATGTTTTGTCATCAGGTCTTAATTCCACACACACAGATGCTTCTTTTTCACATTTAGGTACAACACTTGGCGGATCAGAAGTGCTCACGAAAGTATCACTGAGATCCACCAAGTTTCCAAACTTTCGTGCTTGAGCACGGGTTACAGCACACATGGGAAATACTACAGGTGAGTTTCACACAGAGTCATCTGACACACATGCGGAGGCGATCGGACTTTCGATCACTTCCGGCGACGGGAACACTTGTCCGCCAGCTAAATCATTCCCAAGGATAAGATCTATCCCTTCTATTGGCAATTTTTCTCGAATGGCAACTTTACACTTGCCTGACAGAAATTGGGATGACAGTTGAACAAAATGTAATGGGGCACGTACAACATTCATTTCCACTCCCCACATCAAAATGTCGGACCCGCAGTAAGACTGGGCCGAGAAATGTAGTACGTCTTTACGTAACACTGACTATTTTGCACCAGTATCTCTCAAGATCGTAATTGGAATTTGGGTGGACTCATTTTCCAAAGAAACAAACCCTTGTGAAACAAACGGCTTAAATGCATTGTCCACTTTGTTATTTCCAACCCTGCCCACAGGTGGCAGGGTAGGTGGCAGGGTTTGTATAAGAGCCACTGGAGATGATGACTTAGCAGATTTAACATTTCTATTCTGCTCTTTTTTCTTCAGAATGGGACACACAGCAATGAGGTGCCCCTGCTCATGGCAGTAGAAGCACTCGCGTTTTTCAGCGGTGACTGGGAATGTACGTCGGAAACTTTTTGGAGAGGGATTTTTCCTCTCAACGAAACTCAAGTCATGCCTGACGGGTGGAACGAAGACGGTTTTATGCGTTAGCGCAAACTCGTCAGCCATAACAGCAGCATTGTCCAGAGATGTAACTTTCTGTTCGTTTAAATAAAGTACTATTTTCTCTGGCAACCGATTTTTGAATTCTTCCAATAGAATTAACTCACGCAAATTGTCTAAGGTTGTAATTTTGCTAGCCTGACACCATTTATCGAAAAGAACACTTTTTTTTCGTGCAAACTCCACGTATGTCTGTGTGACAGTTTTATCCAATTTTCGAAACTTTTGTCTGTATGCCTCTGGCACTAGTTCATAAGCACGGAGGACTGTGGTTTTAACTGTATCATAATCTAAACTATCTTCGATAGATAGGGACGCACACACTTCTTGGGCTTTCCCAACAAATTTGCATTGAAGCAACAGAGACCACACATTTTTTGGCCAATTTAAGGTGGCAGCTATACGTTCAAATGCGCTGAAATAAGAATCTACTTCCGACTCTCTAAAAGGTGGTACCAAAGCAATGTGCCTGCTCACGTCAAAGCCTTCATGGGGTCGTGAAACAGGTGACTGAAAGGAGGGACTGGCAGCTAAAGCAGCCCCCTGCTCCAACTCCAGAACCCTTACCTTAAGGTGCATGGCTTCCACCTCCAACCTTTTGTTCTGCAGCTCCACCTCCCGAATTCGTAGAGTGAGTTCTAGCTCCTCTGTTGTTCGTCCAGCTTGGACTGGGAGGTCTTTAGGTGGGGTAGGAATACCAGCCAGATCACCCGGCCCGACTCCATTTGTGGGAGTTGGCCCACCAAACAACCCCCTTTCCGTCAGCTTTGATATGAGGAGTTGTTTTATCTCCTCCTTCTTTGCACTTGTTGGCACATGCACGTCAAAAAAATTGGCGATTAGCACCAAATCAGCCTTGCGGCACCTATCCAACTTATCTACAGTTGGATTCAAAGTAAAGTCCTCCAACTTAAACTCCATGCTGCCACCAAAAGAAAACTGTCAAACAGACAACTAACGAATACGGACTTACCGAACAATCTAGGAAAAGCACCACAAAAAAAGGACGACGGCACGAAAAACGCGACGGACGAGCCCCCAAATCTATGTTACGCCCCAGCCTAGGGGTTGCCGGAGCGTAACACGATTGTGGAGTTTTCCTCCAAACCTCTTCCACTCTCAACAAATACGAACAAATAATCGAATTACAATTAACAAGAATATTTATTCTGTTTAAACACAGAATACAAAACAGAATGTTCAAAACAAATACAAATGCTAATTTAGCCCTACTCAAACAAAAACGCTCCGTGAGCCCTACGATACTATATGAATAATGGAAAACAAACACAAACGCTAAATATAGCCCTACGATCTCAAACAAACAAAAGATCAAATAACAAAAACGCTAAACAGCCATATAATAGCTAATCAAAAGAAATAACACAAAATCACAGGTCGCTAGCCTGGAAACTCCTAAAACAAACAGGAGAAAACAAAACACAAACGTAGCCTAAATCTCTAAGTATTTCTAATCTAAACAACGAAAATCCTATCAATACTAAACTTACAAAATCGAAACAAAAATCTAATCACTAACTAATTCACTCGAAATCGAATTCTTTAACAAATAGCTGGGAATGGCAAAGGTGGGAGAATAGCTCTCTCGAACAGCAGTCCGTGGGCTTCTTATAGTCCTTCCGGGAAGTGTTGGACCAATCCCAGAAGTCCAATCCACGGTCCTCGAGTCCACGCCCACTCCAGCATCCGACACACACACACACACACACACACACACAAAATGGGGAGGGGAGAGCCAACAACACACCAACCACACACATAATGACCCCTAGGGTCATAACACTTGGTTTTGCTTCAGAAACAGCATTTTTGATATCACCCCACAAGTTCTCGATTGGATTAAGGTCCAGGGATTGGGCTGGCCACTCCATAACATTAATTTTGTTGGTTTGGAACCAAGACTTTGCTCGTTTACTAGCGTGTTTGGGGTCATTGTCTTGTTGAAACAACCATTTCAAGGGCATGTTCTCTTCAGCATAAGGCAACATGGACCTCTTCAAGTATTTTGACATATGCAAACTGATCCATGATCCCTGGTATGCGATAAATAGGCCCAACACCATAGTAGGAGACACATGCCCATATCATGATGCTTGCACCACCATGCTTCACTGTCTTCACTGTGTACTGAATTGAATACACTGCTTGAATTCAGAGTTTGGGGGTCGTCTCACAAACTGTCTATGGCCCTTGGACCCAAAAAGAACAATTTTACTCTCATCAGTCCACAAAATGTTCCTCCATTTCTCTTTAGGCCAGTTGATGTGTTCTTTGGCAAATTATAACCTCTTCTGCACATGCCTTTTTTTTAACAGAGGGACTTTGCGGGGGATTCTTGAAAATAGATTAGCTTCACACAGACGTCTTCTAACTGTCACAGTACTTACAGGTAACGCTAGACTGTCTTTGATCATCCTGGAGCTGATCATTGGCTGAGCCTTTGCCATTCTGGTTATTCTTCGATCCATTTTGATGGTTGTCTTCCGTTTTCTTCCACGTCTCTCTGGTTTTGCCCTCCATTTTAAGGCATTGGAAATCATTTTAGCTGAAAAGCCTATAATTTTTTGCACCTCTTTATAGGTTTTCCCCTCTCGAGTCAACTTTTTAATCAAAGTACGCTGTTCTTCTGAACAATGTCTTGAATGACCCATTTTCCTCAGGCTTTCAAATGCATGTTCAACAAGTGCTGGCTTCATCCATAAAGAGGGGCCACCTGATTCACACCTGTTTTTTCACAAAATTGATGACCTCACTGATTGAATGCCACACTGCTATTTTTTTAACACACCACTTTCAACTAATTGCCCAATTGCACAGCCTTAAGAGCGTGCATATCATGAATGCTGGGTCTTGAATACTGGTAACTTGTTTGCCATGTAGCAATAAAAAATATACTAAAAACCTGGATTATTTTGGTTAGTCACATTGTACTACTATTATTTTGAACAATACTGTATCTGCCAGACCCTTACATTACCTTTTAGACATGGAGGAAACGGCTGTTTAAAATAAATTTTCCTCATGTGTTAGATAAGAAGCAGCCACTTTTTAGGATTGTTTTTACCAGAACACAGCTTAAGATAATACCTTTTTCATATGCGCTATATCTTTATATTAGTTGCAACAAATATAAATGGTCTTATACTTGTAAAGTGCTTTTCTACGCTCAAGTGTAGTCAAAGTGCTTTTACACAATTTGTCCATTCACCAACTCAACAAACAACCACACATTCATACACCAGTGGAACAGCCAGTGTGGGCAACTTGGGTTTCAGTGTCTTGCCCAAGGACACTTTGGTCTCTGGACCAGGGAAGCCAAGGATCAAACCACCAACCTTCTGTTTCATGGTTGACGTGCTCTACCTCCTGAGCTACATCCCCTGAAATATAAAAAAACACCATATCTTTTGAGGTTTGTTGCATATGTTTATTTTGAGAAATACTATAAAAAAGATTTTGAGCCAACAAACTATAGCCTATAGTTATTGAATAGGATTTCTTTACAGAAAATTATTTTTATATTGCAGCCCTGTTTTGTTCTATCCTCTGTAGAAATGACAATATCTCAGGGCTTTATTTCTTCATAATGTTAGAGAAGCATCTTGTGACCAGGAGATTTCTGCTTTGAATTCTTAAACTGAATGAACTCTCAGTGCTGATGTGGAATATGTTGTGTCATTCCCTTAACAAATATCCTTGAGTGGCATCCCTGCAGCTCTTGGGGGGGGGGGGGCTGCTCAGAGTAAGAAACTGAATGGATTGGGAAAAATAACAAGGCTGAAAATAATCACTTAACTGACAATTTTTTAGTAAACACAATTTAAATGTTATTGTATTAAAACTGATTTCCTTTCTATTAAACGGCAAAAAAACTACAAAATGCTGCTAACAAAAGAAAATTCAAGAGCAGTGAACTGTAGGAAAAGAATGGAGTAGAGGCAGAAAAAAATGTTTGTGTCATGATCCGCACTGACTTCCTGTTTTGCATTTTTATTTTGGCAGATCAAGCAGGATCTTGTTTTCTCTGTTCTGTTTCCCTTTACTTTGACCTGATTAGTTAATCATTTTCACCTATGTCTTGTTTTGTCCATTCAGTTTATATGCCCTGTAGTCTGGTGAGTCCCCAAGAGTGTGTGTGACTCAGACTCCCATGCCTTGTTCCCCTGCTCATGTTTTCCCTGTAGTCTGGTGAGACTACAGCCTTGACCTTTCCCCCACAAAGCCCTGTATTTTTGTTCCTTGTTGTCTCTTGATTTTGAAATAAAGTTCTTGTTGTACACCTGAGTGCCAGAGTGGGCGTATTATCAGAATCAGAATGAGCTTTATTGCCAAGTGTGTGTGCACACACAACGAATTTGTTTAGGTACAGGGGGGGTACTCCAGTGCAAACAAACAAATACAAATGCTACAAAGGATCAAACAGTAAACATAAATGCTACAGAAACAAATGCTACAAAAAACTAAAGAAAAATGCACAGATAACCTGAAGACAGAAGTAAGGGGAACTAATGGGTGTGCAAAGAGCAAAAAGCTGCCAGTGACATAGTGCAGGTGGTAGGAGGGAGTGGTGGAGAGCTATGAGTTTAAGAGTTGGATGGCCTGAGGGAAGAAGCTTCCTTTGTGCCTGGCTGTCTTGATGTTTGGAGCTCTGAAGCCCCGGCCAGAGGGTAAGAGCTGGAAGAGGTGGTGGCTCGGGTGGGTGGCATCCAGAGTGATTTTCTGAGCTCTTTTTCTCACGCTGGAGATGAACAGGTCTTGGAGGGTGGGTAGGGGAACACCGATGATCTTCTCAGCAGTCCGAACTGTCCTCTGAAGTCTTCGGATGTCTGATTTAGAGGCGGAGCTAAACCAGACAGTGATGGAGGAGCACAGGACAGACTCGATGACCGCTGAGTAGAACTGGGTCAGCAGCATCTGTGGAAGGTTGAACTTCTTCAGCTGGCGCGGGATTACAACCTCTGCTGGGCCTTCTTCATGATGGAGTCGATGTGGAAGTTCCACTTTAGGTCCTGAGAGATGGTGGTGCCCAGGAACCTGAATGACTCCACTAGTGCCACAGTGCTGTTCATGATGGTGAGAGGGGGGTGGGTGGGGGCATTTCTCCTGAAGTCCACAACCATCTCCACTGTTTTGAGTGTGTTTAGCTCCAGGTTGTTGTGACTGCACCAGAGAGCCAGCTGCTCCACCTCATGTCTGTATGCAGACCGTCCTGGATGAGACCAATGACAGTGGTGTCATCTGCAAACTTCAGGAGTTTCACAGAGGAGTCACGGGAGGTGCAGTCGTTTGTGTAGAGGGAGAAGAGCAGCGGGGACAGAACACACCCCTGGGGGGCGCCGGTGCTGGTGATGCAGGAGCCAGAAGTAAATTTCCCCATCCTTACTAGCTGTTGCCTATCCGTCAGGAAGCTTGTAAAATCCTTTTAAAAATCCTCTGTGCTTTGTTGTTGCCCAGGAGGAACAGAGGTCAGGAAGGAAAATCAAATTCCCTCTCATCTTGGTGAAACAGCAGCATCTGCTCATTAAACCGTTGAGTTCCCCCACTGCTGAATCATTTAGGCCATATTTACCATGAATAGCAATACATACAGAGTCTGAGAACACCTGCCATATTGTTTCCACTCGATTTGAAGGCTAAAGAGAAATAATTAAAGGTTATAGACAGAAAAGGATAATGGAATCTTATTTAAATCATCTGAGATTTTAGTCCTTGAAATAGGAATTCTATGCTTAATGTGTCACGGTTTGGTTACGCAGGAGACTTCATCCACAAGGAAACCACAGGACTGAAGGGAAAGGGGCTTTATTTCACACAGACTATCCTAACATACAATGACCAGTAGATATCCATCAAGAGCTAGGTCCGACATGAGTGAACAACATCCGGCGACATGCAGATCAGAAGCCTTGCTTCACCAGCGTATCTGCGAGCGGGATCTCCGTTGCTCACCACACATCTTATAAGCCCGACTCCAGTCGGGATAAAAATGGCACTGAGCCCCCTGCTCAGTGGAAACAAGCTACCAGTCTGTGTAGAATAACAGGAGAACACAAGGGTACAATAAAAACACCTCCCTGGTCTCCTGTGGTGTCTGTAAGGTGAAAAGCAGCGAAAAGAAAGTCTTAGTCGTTCCACCGACGACTGATAAGCCCCTCGTACGTCCTCCGATGTGTGCTGAGAAAACGAGCCGTGGGTAACGGGGAGGTTGATAAACAGACAACCTGGCAATTGCCACGGGCACAAACAGGAGTATAAGAAGCCCTGGGGAAAAACGAGGCGCAGGTGAAACTAATCACTAATCGGGGGAACAGAAAATAACCAAACCAGTTCCCGTCATGATCCACCAAAGTAAAAGCAAACAGGAAGTCCAGACTGCGGATCATGACATAATGTATACATTTCAGATGTATATTTCAGATTAACAGACTGAAACCTAGGTTATAATGATGACTGACATCCTGAACTTTAGTACATTAATGGTCTCTGATGTATATGTATAACAAGCTCTGATTTCACTCATCACAGTTCAGCAGCCATGGTCTGCAGACAGAGTTAATGTCTTCATTTCCACCCTGGCTTTATACATCCAGGCCTCCATCTACTGCTTTGGAGATAATGCATTTTGATGTCCGTCTGAAAGTCTGAGTGAAACATGCTGCTGGAAGGCCACCAAGTGTATGTGGGCTATCAGAAATAATTACAGTCACTCCAAGGGTGACAGGGATTGTCAGGTGGTGGGACCTGCTGAGGCATTACTTATTGAATCCTGTCTTTAGCTCTTAGGACATCTGGGCCATATCTGAATGGCTTTGAGGAAATCACACACCCTGTCAGAAACTATTACATTTCTGTCTAAGAAATAGACTGCCTTTGCTTAAGTTTGCCAGTAGTCTATGGGAGGTAAAATACAGTGTTTAGATGTTGGAGGCTTGCTAAGAAAGACCTTTTTATCAGTGTATTTGACAGTGGTACATAAAATCTGGACTTCACAATAAAATAGTCAACCATAGTGTATTATGGCTGTTTTCTAATACTGCATCTGCAACTTCATTTGTTAAGCTCTTTTAAAAAAAAAACTAAAACTGACCAAAGTGCTGTACAAGATAGGAAACATAACATGAAACAGGAGTAAAAATTAACACATAAAAGTATACAATAAACCATAAAATAGATAAAATCAAAATAAAATCAGATAAATAATGTTAACATCTTAGATTGTATTAAAGCCTAGTGAGAACAGGTGGGTTTTAAGAAGAGAGGAGGCCTGTCTAATGTGGAAGGGCAGCTAAATTCACAGTTTTGGTGCTGCAAAAGCTCAGTCCGCTCTGAGCTTCCGTTTAGTTTTTGGCAAACTTCGGAGCAGCTGGTCAGCTGACTTGAGTGACCGGGTTGGGGTATGTGCACGCAGGAGCTCACAGACGTAGGGCAGCGCAACATCATTCAGACATTTAACAGAAAATAAAAGAAGTTTAAATGGACGCTAAAGAGCACAGGCAGCCAGTAGAGTCAGGAAAAAACCAGGGAAATGTGCTTGTATTTGTGTGTGCCAGTTAAAAGACGTGCAGCAGCATTTTGTATGAGCTGCAGTCAAGAAATGGAAGACTGACTAATGTCTAAGTAAAGCACATTACATTAATCAAGCTGGGTGGGGACGAAGTCATGGATTACAGCTTCAAAGTACTGCAGTGTGAGAAAATGCTTAACTTTGGCCTAGCTGCCTCAGGTAGAAGAAACCAGACTTGACTACTGATCGAATCTGGCTGTTCATTTTAAATCCTAGGTTTAAGATTTTGTGTTTGGCATATTCTGCCAATGGTCCCAGGTCTACAGGGGCGACCCCACTGGCAGTACTGGACCAAACACCAACACCTCAGTCTTTCAGTTATTAAAATGTAAGAAATTAAGGGCCATCCAGGCTTTAATGTCATTTAAAAACATATGTAGTGAAATGACAGAAAAACCATCCTTCTTTTTAAGAGGAAAAAAAAATTGACAATCATTCAATTCAATTCAATTCAATTTTATTTGTATAGCGCCAAATCACAATACAAATCATTTCAAGGCACTTTACAAAAACTAAAACTAAAAACACAACAAATCCCTTATGAGAAAGCACTTGGCGACAGTGGAGAGGAAAAACTCCCTTTAATGGAAGAGTTAAGGTAGGGTTAGGGTAGGGGAGCTCAGTGCACCGATGGTCCTCGGGCAGTCTAGGCCTATAGAAGCATAACTAACCCAGACTGGGAGCTGGTTCCACAGGAGAGGAGCTTGATAGCTAAAGGCTCTGCCTCCCATTCTGCTTTTGGAAACTCTGGGAACCACAAGTAGACCTGCACTCTGAGAGCGAAGTGGTCTATAGGGATAATATGGTACTATGAGGTCTTTAAGGTATGAAGGAGCTTGATCATGAAGGGATTTGTATATGAGGAGAAGGATTTTAAATTCTATTCTGTATTTTACAGGGAGCCAATGAAGAGAAGCTAATATAGGAAAAATATGATCTCTCTTGCTAGTTCCTGTCAGGACTCTGGCTGCCGCATTCTGGATTAACTGGCGGCTTTTTATGGAGATACTGGGACATCCAGATACTAAGTTACAGTTATTGAGTTACAGTAATTTAGCATGAGTTAACAAATGCATGGACTACTTTTTCTGCATCATTTTGAGACAGGATGTTCCTAATTTTGGCAATGTTGCGCAGGTGAAAGAATGCAGTTCTAGAGATTTGTTTTATGTGTGAGTTAAAGGACATGTCCTGGTCAAAAATAACTCCAAGGTTTTTCACAGTAGTGCTGTAGTCCAGGATTATGCTATCTAAAGTAGCTATAATTTTAGAAAAGTTATTTCTGAGGTTTTTAGGCCCAAATATAATGACTTCTGTTTTCTCTGAGTTTAAAAGTAAAAAGTTACTGGTCATCCAGGCCTTTATGTCAGTTAGACAGGCTTGAAGTCTGGTTAACTGGTTTGTGTTAACAGGTTTAATAGATAGATACAACTGAGTGTCATCTGCATAGCAGTGGTAATTAATAGAGTGCTTCCTAATGATATATCCTAAAGGAAGCATGTACAGGGTGAACAGAATCGGTCCTAGCACAGAGCCTTGTGGAACTCCATAACTAACTTTTGTTCGTGTGGAAGGTTCATCATGGACATGAACAAACTGGAATCTGTCCGATAAATAGGATTGGAACCACTTTAACGCTGTTCCTCTGATACCAGTCACATGCTCCAGTCTCTGTAATAAGATGTTGTTGTCAGTGGTGGCAAATGCTGCACTAAGGTCTAGGAGGACAAGTATAGAAACAAGTCCATTATCTGAGGCTAAGAGAAGATCGTTGGTAACTTTCAACAGTGCTGTTTCTGTCCTCTGATGTGCTCTAAATCCTGATTGAAAATCTTCAAATAGTTCATTCCTGTGTAAGTGGTCTGATAGCTGCTTAGCAGCAGCTTTTTCTAGGATTTTAGAAATAAATGGTCGGTTGGATATTGGACTAAAATTAGCCAAGACTCCTGGATCAAGACTAGGCTTGGGTTTGATTACTGCAGTCTTAAAGGCCTGTGGTACGTAGCCTGATACTAGAGATAAATTTACCAAGTCTAATAAAGATGAGTTCATTAATGGCAGGGTGTCTTTAAGCAGTCTAGTCGGGATGGGGTCTAAGAGACACGTTGATGATTTCGATGAAGCAACTACTGATGTAAATTCAGAGAGATCTATGGGAGAGAAGCAGTCTAAACAACTGAGGTCTTACAGATGATTCAAGAGCTATTGTAGTAGAAGATTCATTTATTGCAGGTATAGGAAGCATCTGCTGAATTTTATCTCTAATAGTTGTGATTTTATTTGTAAAGAAATTCATAAATTCATCACTGCTGAGAGCTAAGGGAACACTGGGCTCAACAGAGCTGTGACTTTTTGTCAGCCTGGCTACAGTGCTGAAAAGAAACCTGGGATTGTTCTTATTTTCCTCTATTAGTGATGAATAGTATGCAGTTCTGGCTTTACGGAGAGCTTTTTTATATGTTAGTAGACTGTTTTTCCAGGCTAGAAAAATTTCCGCTAAGTTTGTGGAACACCACTTCCTTTCCAGCCTTCGTGATGCCTGCTTTAAGGTACGAACATGTAAATTATACCATGGGTCTCCTCTGATTCAAGTTTGCCTGTTTCTTTTCTCTGATATCCCTCTGTCTTGGTTTCTCCTGCTTCTTTTCTTTCTCTTTAGTGTCTATTTAGTTAGAAACATAAAGCAATAACTACAAATGTAATGTATCTAAATTCATACAACCTGATATATATATATGACCAGTGTTTCAGTTCACCGTGAACACACAAAAAACATTTTCTTTCTCCTCTCGCTCTCTTCTACCCACCCACACAGACACGCAGCTTGTTATTTCAATTCAAATACCATTAAAAGCTTTATTTGAGCATTATGAATAACAACAAAGTGTAATGTCTACTAATACCAGCTATGTTATTTAAGGTTAGATATTTGTTCAGTACGCCTTTATGCTTCAATGATCAGTGGATGCCAGTGGATTCTTTAGGAGCCACAACAATTGTTAACATTTTGAATGAAACCAATTGAATCTAATATAGAATTAAATGCAATGCTGAGGCCGTTATTTTCAACATCTACATGAATGTTAAAATCTCCCACTATAATAACTTTATCTGATCTAAGCACTAGATCAGACAGGAAGTCAGGGAATTCAGTTAAAAACTCTGAGTAAGGGACAGGTGGACTGTACACAGTGACAAGTAGAACTGGTTTTTGTGTTTTCCAGTTTGGATGTGAGAGACTAAGAGTGAGGCTCTCAAATGAGTTAAAATTGTTCTGAGGATGAAAGTTTAATAATAAGTTTGAGTGGAAGATTGTAGCTACTCCTCCACCTTGACCTGTGCTTCGAGGAACATGATAATTTTTATGACTGAGGGGGGTTGATTCATTCAGACTGACATATTCATCCTGCTGTAACCAGGTTTCAGTAAGATAAAGTAGGTCAATTTGGTGATCAGTTATCAAATCATTTACTAACAAAGATTTAGATGAAAGAGACCTAGTATTTAATAGTCCACATTTGACAGTTCTGTTTTTCTGTTCAATAAGAGGAGTGGTCTTAATTTTTATTAAGTTTTTATGAATAACTCCTCTTTTGTTAACTTCTGATTTATTTGATTTATATGTTCGAAGGGCAGACACAGTCTCTATGTGGTTTGAGGGGGGTGGCGGCTCTAAGGAAACTGCAGAGAGGCGTTTTAGACTGAGTCTCTGCATCCCGGTCCCCACCCTGGATTGTCAGGCTTTAGGTTGGCTAATAAACTCGGCGAAATTTCTAGAGATGAGAGCTGCACCATTCAAAGTGGGATGGATGCCGTATCTCGCTACCAGACCACGTTTTCCCCAGAAAGTGGCCCAATTGTCTATGAAGCCCACATCGTTTGCTGGACACCACCTAGAAAGCCAGTGACGGAACGACGACATGCGGCTAAACATGTCATCGCTGGTCAGATTGGGGAGGGGTCCAGAGAAAACTACGGAGTCCGACATTAATTTAGCAAAATTACACACCGACTCAACATTAATTTTAGTGACCTCCGATTGGCATAATCGGGTGTCATTGCTGCCGACGTGAATAACAATTTCCCCATATTTACGATTAGCCTTAGCCAGCAGCTTCAGATTTGACTCGATGTCGCCCGCTCTGGCCCCAGGAATACATTTGACTATGGTCGCTGGTGTCTCTATTTTCACGTTCCTGACTATGGAATCGCCAATTGTCAGAGTCAGTTTCTCAGCGGGTGTGTCGCTGAGCGGGAAAAATCTATTAGAAACGTGAACAGGCAGGTGATGAGCCGTGGGCTTCTGCTTAGGAGTATGTTTCCGTCAGACCGTCGCCCAGGCTAATTCTCCGGGCTGCTCCGGAGCTGCCCTTGGACCGCTAACAGACACTGAGCTCAGTGGCTCCACACCAGCTAACGGGGCTAGGCTAGCTGGCTTTTGTTCGAAGGTGTGGAGCCGCGCTTCCAAATCAGTGATCCTCGCCTCCAAGGCTACCAGAACCTTACACTTATTACAGGTATCATTATCGCTAAAGGAGGCAGAGGAATAACTAAACATGTGGCACACCGAGCAAGAAAGAGAGAGAGAGGGAGAGGCCATGTTAGCTAAGCTAACTAGCTAGCTAAGCTAACCGGTAGGCTAACGAGCGCTAAGACAGGAAATAGCAATAAATACCGGTCAAAATAGAAAGGTACTTGACTAGTACCGGAATGTAGCAGTTATTGAATTGTTTAGAGTTTAGTTGGTTTTTAGGTGTGTTAAACTATAGCTAGTCTGTTGCTAGTCTGTAGACGAACTATACAACACACAACACGACATGCTTGCAAGACAAAAGTGATTCGCTTACCCGGAGAGCAACCACTTGTCAATTGCCGGACCAGACCACCCTTATTCAGTATGTAGACGATCTCTTGTTGGCGGCACCATCTGCAACTGCCTGCATACAGGCCACTAAGACAGTCTTGATGCATCTAGCAGAGAGGGGTTTTAAGGTTAGTAAACAGAAACTCCAAACTTGCAGAAGAGTCTTCAAGTCTCTTTCCTGGGGCGTTTGATCTCCCAAAAGGGGGCAGGGTTGTCCCTTGCCCATAGGTCCACCATACTACACCACCCCAAGCCCCTGTTGGTAAAGGACATGCTCTCCTTCCTTGGCCTTACAGGGTACAGCCGCTCCTACGTCCCGGATTACACCAACCTCACGAGCCCCCTCCGACAGATGGTGAAAGGCCAAGGTCTGAGGAACCTCTCTGCCCACCTTGTTTGGACGACGGAGGCAGAGCAAAACTTAATCTGCCTTAAACAAGAACTGGCTACAGCTGCTATTCACTCCCATTCTTTTTGGATTTTTCTGTCACAGACGCCGTGGCCAATGGCATCTTGTTCCAGAAAAAAGGGGGAGAGAGGAGAATTCTGATGTATACCAGTGTAATGCTGGATACAATGGAGAAAAGACATCACGCCTGTACACAACACGAAGCAGCCATGGCAAAGATTATCAAAAAAACCGCTCATATCGTGATGGGACACGCACTTCGAGTCCTCGCAACACACAGTGTTGTGGCATATGTGAATTCTCAAACATTCACTCTGTCGCCACTTAGGCAACAAAGGTTGAGCAAGGTTCTGGAGGAACCACATATTTCGTACACCCATGAGAGAATTAATATGGCAGACAGAATTGGAACAGGGCAACCACATCAATGTGTGGAAAAGGTCCTGAAGGAGGAGAGGGTGCGACCAGACCTACAAGCGACTCCCCTGTTGGAGGCCCGAGATCTCTATACGGATGGCTGCTGTTATAGAGACGAGAAGGAAGGACTGAAGGCAGCATACTCGGTGGTGGAGGATACAGGGGACGGCTGGGAAATAAGAGTGGCCGAGAGATTGGATGGACAACAGTCGGCCCAGAGAGCTGAGGTGATGGCAGCAATAGCAGCCCTGAAACTAGGGAAGGGACAAAGAGTTAACATTTACACTCACTCAGCATATGCGGCAGGAGCCGTACATGTTGAATTAGGACAATGGTTTAGAGCAGGGTTCCTAACAGCGTCTAATCGGCCCATGAGAAAGAGATGAGAGAACTAGCAGATGCCCTGTTGGAACCGCTAGCTGTGGCAGTGATCAAGTATAAGGGACACGATCAGTCCAACAGCCCTACAGCAAAATGAAATCGGGCTGCAGACCAAGCAGCCAAGGAAGCAGTGGGATATCAAGTTAAATTAATGCTCCTGGATGTGACACAAGAGATTAAAGAAAGACCTAATTTGGAGGAACTCAAGAGACTGCAAAAGGGGGCATCCCCCCAGGAGAGAAGTCTTTGGAAAGAGAGAGGGGCTACTGAGGTAGAAGGATTGTGGAGGGGGCCGGATGGTCGTTCCATACTTCCTCCCGGAATCAGGAGGACAGCCCTCTTGGAAGCTCACGGGGTGGGGCATGTTGGGACAGCCCAAATGTTGAAGAACCTAGAGCAATGGTGGCATCCATATCTCAAAGATATGGCCAGAGAGTTGGTCAGGGAATGTGACATCTGCACCAAGTATAACACCAGACACACAGTGAAACCAGAGATCGGTAGGTATCCACTCGTCACCAGGCCTGGACGAGAGATTGTCATTGATTTCACCGACATGAGCACCACCGTTCGAGGGTACAGGTACGTACTGATGTGTGTGGATGTGTATTCAGGGTGGCCAGAAGCGTGGCCTGCCAAGAGGGAAGACAGTAACACGGTTATTAAATGCCTGATAAATTATTACATCCCCAACCATGGCTTCCCAGAGAAACTTAGGTCAGATAATGGGACGCATTTCAAGAATCAGGATTTGCAGAAGGTGGAGGCCATGATGGGGTTGAAACATGGGTTTGGAACGGTGTATCATCCACAGTCTCAAGGAAAGGTGGAAAGGATGAATCAAACTGTAAAAACCAAATTGTCAAAAATCTGTGCACAGACCAAATTGAACTGGGTTGATGCATTGCCATTGGCACTCATGTCCATCCGCTGTTCTGTTAACCAATCCACTGGGTTTACCCCTTTTGAACTCCAAACAGGGAAACCTTTTCCAGGGCCCCACACCACTACCCCAGTAACCACAGTAGAGAATGAAGGTCTGTCAGCCAAAGCATATTTTAACTTTCTGCAAGCTCTCGTTTCAGCTTTCTCCCATCAGGTGGCGGACCAGCAGGGCGACGGAACACAAACTTCACCCGACGCCGATTGGGTGCTGCTGAAGGTGATAAAAAGGAAGTGGTCAGAGCCACGGTGGACAGGACCCTATCAGGTGACAGAGAGAACATCCCATGCAGTGAGGTTAAAGGGGAATGGAGATACCTGGTACCACTGGTCACAGTGTGCAGCAGGAGAACCGCCATCCAGATCTCTGACCAAGGTCCAGGAAGATCTCCAACAACATACCTCTGTCTCGGTTGAGGCAGAGAAGGAACCTCCTCAGAAAGGGGCAGAATAATCCCCGGGGAGCGAGTCAGGTACTGAGGTAGTCCACCCTCAGTCCGAAGAAAGAAGAACCCGTCCGAAAAGGGAGGGGGTGAGAAAGAGCGCCCCCTCTCCGACAAGGGGCGTGCCAAGCCTCCGGCCGATGAATCGGAGCGCAGAGGGAGGCAGCCTCAAGGGTGTTTTTGTGTGGTAGTTTTAGTTGTTGATTTATTTAGTTTATTGTGTATGTTAAGCCATTATTAGATGGTTTAGTTAACAATTGGGGAGTTAAAGCGAAGATGTTTGGATTTGGGAAGGTATTGGGGGTCCTTACGACCCTGACGGTAATGATTGTTGCTTTGTGTTTGGTTGTATTTTCTTTTCCCTGAACTTCCTAGATTCTCCTCCCAAAGAGAATACAAGTCTTCTGTCCCTCCCTGTGCCTGCTCCGTCCAGTAAGCCTAGTTCGACTATTACAGATAAAGTGATAGCAGTTGATTATTCCACTCTCAAACCCCTAGACATCATGGAATTGGCTACTGGATATTCAGAGGAGAACCTGTGGTTGTCTTGGATGGCACAAAATGCCAAAGAACAACATGTAGGGGACTGTGTGGCCTGTGCCTCCGCACGCCCCCACTTAAGAACTGAACCAGCTCCACTTTTCCCAGAGGACAAATGGGGTTATGGGTGTATGATAGTGTGGGAATGCAGACACACTTTGTGTGACTAGTATGCAGCTTACTGTGTAAAGTGTACTCCTGTATGTTTTGGACACGTGATAGGGTCACCGCTCTTTCTATGTCTTTACTATGAGGGGAGACAAAAGGGAATAACAACACCATATAAGGTAATGGTCCAAATTCCTTTTGTGGAAAAGTACTGGTATGTGGGGCGGTGGCCACCAGCTATATCTATCCTATAGTTTTCCCCTATAGTCCAGATCTCTTCGTGTGTCCCATGAGGGTTGATCTCCAGAGCGCACTGTATAGTTTAAAATAAAACCTTTAATCAGCTGAACCACTCCAGACGTCTTTGTGTACTTCCTCATCAAACGGACCTGGGTAAGTTATATGCGGACTCAACAATTTGGTGGCCCATACGGGGATGAGGAAAATTGGACTGACTGCCTGAGGAACGCACTGACAATATACGTGGCGCCACAGACAGGTGAGCAGAAGCCTTTTCATGAATTCTGCATAATTGGCATATTCTAAAGTTATAATTGTCAATGTGTGAATCGGGATAGTTATAAATTTGGACGGTTTGGGGTGGTAGGTCGTCATTTCGTGTTGGATCGATTGACGAAAAAATAAAATAAAACCGTGTTGGATCGGTAATAATAGAAAAACCGTGTAGGATCGGTTAACTTTGAGTTTTTATTTCCCGGCCGTGGCGGACCCACTAGTTCTCGACGGGGAACTGGTAGAGCTGGGTTGCAAGACCCGGGGAACTGGGAAACCCCGAAATAATAAGTCATGTCGGATTGACTCATAAACAAAGGACGCTGTGTTAGATAGGTTTTGTAGAATTTTTGTGCAATTGTGTGGATGTCGAGGAAGTTTGAGTGAAACTATGACCGTGTGAATCAAAGAGTGGGGGGTGTGGACAGTAAGTGTGTGTGTGTGGAAAGTGCCAGAGATAGAGAGAGACAGGAAGTGTCGGGGCGCAAGGTTTGTGAAGACTGAGAGAAAAAGGCGGAAGTGAGAGAAGGTAAGGTAAGTAAGGCTCCGCCTATATTTGGTTCCCTCTACTGGAGGAAGAGGGAATTGTATTACAAATTATTTGGCTCCCTCTGCTGAAACAACTAGGGATTGCAATAACAATTATACATAGAATACATAGGAATAACTATAGATAAAATAAAATAAAATATATAAATAAATAATAATAATAAGAATAAATAAATAAAGAAAATAAAATAAATATGTAATGAGAATAAACGATAATAAATAAATATAAAAAGAACAATAAATAATAATAATAGTAAAAACATATAAAATAAAAATAGACATAGAGATTTGGAACGCAGACTCGAATACAACAATGGAGAGATATCTAGACCAGCAGGTAAGTGACGAGGAATGGGGTCCATCTGAAAAATGGGTGAGACTGGAAATTCAGGTGGCATCAACCCTGGCGGCAGGTCGGCTGAAGCAGGGGCAGAAGAATACAAAAGACGGAATGGAAGAACAATATAGGAAGAAGTTAATGGATTTGATTAAGGAAAAAGGAAGAAACCCACAGGATCGAGCTGCCCTGATCCCATGGATATGGGAGAAGGCACATGGACACGAGAAACGGGCCAAGGAAGCAGGAATGGAAGGAGAAAAAGCTTCCATTTTTCGTAAAGGTAAGTTCAGACAGAGAAAACAGGAAGAGGAGGCAGAGGCCAGTACCTGGATTAATATAGCCCTGCTGTGGCAGAGTACCCAGCATCTACATAAGGATAAGACATGGAAGGCCAAAGAGGGAGCTGACGAGAAATTGCCACCACCTTATTTCGTAAGTAGTCTATCGGCACCCTCGGTTCCTACCCTATATCCAGTGATAGAGATCAAAAAAGGAGAACTGCAAGTGCCTGATCTGCCTCAGCCTAGTCCACAGGCACCATCACAGAAATCAGGCTATAAAGAGTATATCGATTGGGAAGCTTTGAAGTTAACTCCCTCTGGAAGTGGACGAAGCTCCCCGGATCACGCGGTAGAATCTGTTCCTTTTGCAGACAGAGCACATAGAGAGGGAGGCTCCAGGAACGTTCATATTCGAACACCTCCTGAGACAAAGGTAAGTACGGATAGGTGGACGGACCCACAGATATTGGACCGGGAAGTTTTGCTGAATTTCACCCCACAAAGACAACCAAAGACAGGACAGATAGTACTCTGGGCGGAAGGAACATGGCGTCCAGAGATAAAGGAGGCTGATCAAGATGAAATGAACAGTTCAGCTGGGAAGGTGATGGGTAAACTAGAGGATTCAGGGTCTAGTGAGAACTACTGCCAAAAGCTTAGATCATGGGGACCCCCCAAGGGTCCCCCACCTCCCCCCAATCAGTCCACCCAATCCATTGAGGGCAGTGAGGACGAAAAGGACCGACTGGAGGACGGGGAGGCAAACCAACATCATTCTTTTCAAGCACCCTTGTTGGCCTCGGAAGGAAGAGTGAAGTATCGGCCGTACGGGCTCGGGGATGTGCAGGCATTGGTGGATCAACTTCCCCCAGTGGCAGAGGGAGGAGGTTTGTGGCTTGGCAAGTTGGACAAGCTGACCGCAGGGCAGAGATTGGCTTTGGGAGACTTTAGGGCGGTTATTCAGAGGTGCCTGACCAGTATAGATGCACGAGACCTGGAGAGGGCAGCAGGGACTTTGTGCCGGCAGGATGAGGAGCCATTTGCGCAATGGGCTGGTGATCTGAGTAGGGTGATTAGAGAAAAATATCCATTACCCACTTCATCCGCCGTGCCCAAATTGGCATGGAACTCAAAAGAAAATCCAAGGACCTTTTTGGATCAGACTAAGGAACTGTGGGTGCGTCATACTGGGTGTCATCCTGGCAAACCAGGGCCCCAGAGGGAGTGGTATAGACATCCGGTATTGGAGGGAGTACCGGAGAAGGTAAAAACTGCTATGTGTGACAATCCTGATTTACAGGGGGCCGACTCTGTAGTGTGGGAGAGACATCTGGTGCACCATCTGACTCGTGTTCAGCAACAATTGCAGAAGGAAGACGACCAGAATAAGGGCCTCCAAACTCAGCTTTTAAAAATACAGCTGTCAGAGGCCCGGCAAAGGGTGAATTCAGAAAAAAAGAAGGAGAAAAACGAGGAACCAAAGAAGTTGATGTGGCAATGGGGAATGGATGCTCCGGAATCCCCGGACCTGTTTCCCATACCGCCCTGGGAGCCGAATCGCCGTTTACCGGTGAATAGGGGGGGCTACAGGGGAGCTCCGAGGGGGGGAAATGGTTGGAGAGGACGCGGGGGGCGAGGGGGCCCACCTCGTGGGACTTCAAATGTATGCTTTCTATGTGGGGACACAGAACATTGGGTAAAAGACTGTCCTCACAGAGGTTACTTCGCCCGAGGAAGAGCCCGGGGGGGACAGGGTGCCGGTTCGTATCGTGGACGAGGTGGCCCTCCATCTTACAATATGCCAGTGATGGATTGGGGATCTCCCGTGACTTGGGAGGATTCCTACCAAGAATGATACACCCCATCGGGAGGCCCGGACAGCAGCAAAACTACGGCAGATCCGCTGCTGCCTGTGATGGTCAATTATATGAAGTTGCCGTTTTTGGTCGACACTGGGGCAACATGCTCCACTTTGAACACCACCTCAGAATCTACGCTGTCGACGCAGACTACCACAGTTATGGGCTTCTCGGGGAAGAAACAGACTCTGCCGGTGACACTGCCACTACTCACACAAGTGGGCCATCAGTGTGTTCACCACACTTACATCTACTCTCCGGGCACTCCTGTCAACCTCCTGGGCAGGGACTTACTGATCAAACTGGGGGCGACTATTCTCTGCTCCCTTGAAGGACTGAGTGTGACTCTACCAGATGGTACATGCTTGCCTTGTACCCGGTATTCTACCGGGGAATGTGCGCAGTTCCTACTTAGACCCTCTGAGGAGGAGGGAGCAGATATATATTGGGCTAAACTTTGCCCTGAACCACCTGACCAGGGAGGCATCTGGTCAGCATATCAAAGGTGGCGCCCCTGGATCTCGCTCCTTGACCCCTACGTCCCTCCCCCGGACCCTCTCCATGTTACCCTCTTCTATGACAGGCTCCAAACCGATTGGTACAGGGAAGAGTTCGATCAGGTCATAGGAGATTCTTGGAGCATCGATACGGAAAATATTTATGTGGCACCAGAAGGTGTGGCGGCGGCGGTGAAGCTGCTCCCTGAACAACAACAGTGGTATCAAATGGAGGAGGACTCTGCACCTCATGTGTCTCTCGCACTACATCCGAGTCATGAGGCCAAAGAATTGGGAGGTATCGTTAAGAGGGCATTGACTCACTCAGATTGGAAGCCTACCTCAATACCGCAGGTCTCATACGCTCCCACTATACACACTTTTTGCATCCAGCTACGCGCAACAGACACGGCAATATTGGAGCATTGTGAGGTTTCTAGGTATCACGGGAGAGAAAAAACAGACCATCATTTGGCTGCCAGTATGCTTGCCACTCTGCCGGACTCACTCTGGGCGCATTCGCCCACGGATGTGGGATTGACAGATTGTGCGCCAGTCACTTTCCAGGTACAGGAAGGGCCCCCTTTGTGGGTTCGCCAGTACCCCCATAAACAGCAGGCAGCAGAGGGGATCCGGGACACCATTGAAGGCCTCTTACAGGCAGGCGTCTTGGAACCCTCCTATTCCAATTGGAATACTCCTATTCTCCCAGTTGAGAAGAAAGGTACCGGTAAATATCGCATGGCCCACGACCTGAGGGCAATTAATGATATTTTGCTCACGCCTACAGTGCCGGTGCCTAACCCCTACGTTGCTCTGGCTAATCTCGACCCAGCACAGAATTGGTTTACCTGTATTGACCTGGCCAATGCTTTTTTCTGTCTGCCCTTGGCAGAGAGTTGTAGGGATATCTTTTCCTTCACGTATCGGGGGTTCAGTTGCGGTATACTAGATTACCTCAGGGTTTTGCTCTTTCACCCGGCATATTTAACCAGGTATTGAAGCAGGCGCTCTCCACTTGTCACTTGCCGGACCAGACCACACTTATTCAGTATGTAGATGATCTCTTGTTGGCGGCACCATCTGCGACTGCCTGTATACAGGCCACTAAGACAGTTTTGATGCTTCTGGCAGAGAGGGGTTTTAAGGTTAGTAAACAGAAACTTCAAACTTGCAGAAGACAAGTCTCTTTTCTGGGGCATTTGATTTCTCAAAAGGGGGCAGGATTGTCCCCTGCCCATAGATCCACCATACTGCATCACCCCAAGCCCCTCCTGGTAAAGGACATGCTCTCCTTCCTTGGCCTTACAGGATACATCCGCTCCTATGTCCCGGATTACACCAATCTTACGAGCCCCCTCCGACGGATGGTGAAAGACCAAGGTCTGAGGAATCTTTCTGCCCAACTTGTTTGGACGACGGAGGCAGAGCAAAACTTCATCCGCCTTAAACAAGAACTGGCTACAGCAGCTGATTTGGCCATTCCGGACTATTCACTTCCATTCTTTTTGGATGTTTCTGTCACAGACGCCGTAGCCAATGGCGTTCTGTTCCAGAAAAAAGGGGGAGAGAGAAGAATTTTGATGTATACCAGTGTAATGCTGGATACAATGGAGAAAAGACATCATGCTTGTACACAACATGCAGCAGCCGTGGCAAAGATTATCAAAAAAACCGCTCATATCGTGATGGGACACGCACTTCGAGTCCTCACGACACACAGTGTTGTGGCATATGTGAATTCTCAAACATTCACTCTGTCGCCACTTAGGCAACAAAGGTTGAGCAAGCTTCTGGAGGAACCACATATTTCGTACACCCATGAGGGAATTAATATGGCAGATAGAATTGTAACAGGGCAACCACATCAGTGTGTGGAAAAGGTCCTGAAGGAGGAGAGGGTGCGACCAGACCTACAAGTGACCCCCCTGTTGGAGGCCCGAGATCTCTATACGGATGGCTGCTGTTATAGAGACGAGAAGGAAGGACTGAAGGCAGCATATTCGGTGGTGGAGGATATAGGGGATGACTGGGAAATAAGAGTGGCCGAGAGATTGGAGGGACAACAGTCGGCCCAGAGAGCTGAGGTGATGGCAGCAATAGCAGCCCTGAAACTAGGGAAGGGACAAAGAGTTAGCATATGCGGCAGGAGCTGTACATGTGGAGTTAGGACAATGGCTTAGAGCAGGGTTCCTGACGGCGTCTAATCGGCCCATTAAACATGAGAAAGAGATGAGGGAACTAGCAGATGCCCTGTTGGAACCGTTAGCTGTGGCAGTGATCAAATGTAAGGGACACGATCAGTCTAACAGCACTACAGCAAAAGGAAATCGGGCGGCAGACCAAGCAGCCAAGGAAGCAGCGGGATATCAGGTTAAATTAATGCTCCTGGATGTGACACAAGAGATCAAAGAAAGACCTAATTTGGAAGAACTTAAGAGACTGCAAAAGGGGGCATCCCCCCAGGAAAGAAGTTTGTGGAAAGAGAGAGGGGCTACGGAGGTAGAAGGGTTCTGGAGGGGGCCGGATGGTCGTCCCATACTTCCTCCCGGAATCAGCAGGACAGCCCTCTTGGAAGCTCATGGGGTGGGGCATGTTGGGACAGCCCAAATGTTGAAGAACTTAGAGCAATGGTGGCATCCATATCTCAAAGATATGGCCAGAGAGTTGGTCAGAGAATGTGACATTTGTACTAAGTACAACACTAGACCCACAGTGAAACCAGAGATTGGTAGGTATCCACTTATCACCAGGCCTGGACGAGAGATTGTTATTGACTTTACAGAAATGGGTACCACCATTCGAGGGTACAGGTACGTACTGATGTGTGTGGATGTGTATTCAGGGTGGCCAGAAGCGTGGCCCGCTAAGAGGGAAGACAGTAACACGGTAATTAAATGTCTGATAAATTATTATATCCCCAACCATGGCTTCCCAGAGAAAATTAGGTCAGATAATGGGACGCATTTTAAGAATCAGGATTTGCAGAGAGTGGAGGCCATGATGGGGTTGAAACATGGGTTTGGAACGGTGTATCATCCACAGTCTCAAGGAAAGGTGGAAAGGATGAATCAAACTGTAAAAACCAAATTGGCAAAAATCTGTGCACAGACCAAATTGAACTGGATTGATGCATTGCCATTGGCACTTATGTCCATCCGCTGTTCCGTTAACCAATCCACTGGGTTCACACCTTTCGAACTTCAAACAGGGAGACCCTTTCCAGGACCCCACACCACTAGCCCAGTAATCATGGTAGAGAATGAGGGTCTGTCAGCCAAAGCATATTTTAACTTTCTGCAAGCTCTCGTTTCAGCTTTCTCACATCAGGTGGCGGATCAGCAGGGAGACGGAACCCAAACTCCACCCGACATCGATTGGGTGCTGCTGAAGGTGATTAAGAGGAAGTGGTCAGAGCCACGGTGGACAGGACCCTACCAGGTGACAGAAAGAACGTCACACGCAGTGAGGTTAAAGGGAAAAAAAGACACCTGGTACCACTGGTCGCAGTGTGCACCAGGAGAACCGCCATCCAGATCTTTGACCGAGGTCCAGGAGGACCTGCTACAAAATACCTCTGTCTCGACTGAGGCAGAGAAGGACCCTCCTCAGAAAGGGGCAGAATAATCCCCGGGGAGCGAGTCAGGTACTGAGGTGGTCTACCCTCAGTCCGAAGAAAGAAGAAACTGTACGAGAAGGGAGGGGGTGAAAAAGAGTGCCCCTCTCCGACAAGGGGCGTGCCAAGCCTCCAGCCAACGAATAAGAGCGCCGAGGGAGGCAGCGTCGAGGGATTGTTGGTTGTGTTTTTGTGTGGTAGTTTTAGTTGTTGATCTGTTTAGTTTATTGTGTATGTTTAGCCATTATTAGATAGTTTAGTTAATAATTGGGGAGTTAAAGTGAAGATGTTTGGATATGGGAAGGTATTGGGGGTCCTTACGACCCTCACGGTAACGATTTTTGTTTTGTGTTTGGTTATATTTTCTTTTTCCACTGACTCAACTATCATGTACAGGGATCGCCGTAGGTATGCGACAGGGTATCACTGCGTACCTAAGTTGACCCTCAATTACACACGACAGTCTGAGACGCTATTCAAATTTGACCAGTGCGCTGTCATAAATTGTGGCGGATATCCGGGTAGCTGGCGGGAGTACGATGTCTATTTATGTGCCCCCCCTACCATAGTGCCGGATTGCGAGGAGAGAGGCGTGCGAATCTCAGGGGGACCCTGTGATTGGGGACAGATGACTAAGTATACAGGCCTTTGGGACCCCACTACGGTGGCATTTTCTTATTTGGATTCGACCCGCAGGCAGTGGTGGTCCAAAGTTAACTTTCAGAGAGATTTTAGTCCTAGTAGTAACCCTCTGTCCCTTTCTTTTGGAGAAATTGAGTAACTCGTCATATAATTGGTCTGTTGCGTATTTCCTCTTGGGAGTAGATATCTCTGGAAAGGACCCCCTAGAGTTAATCAGGGTGAACTTCCTAGATCCTCCTCCCAACAAGAATACAAGTCTTTTATCCCTCCCTGTGCCTGCCCCGTCCAGTGAGCCTAATTCGACTATTATAGATAAAGTGATAGCAGTTGATTATTCCACTCTCAAACCCCTAGACATCATGGAATTGGCTACTGGATATTCAGAGGAGAATTTGTGGTTGTCTTGGATGGTACAAAATGCCAAAGAACAACACGTGGGGGACTGTGTGGCTTGTGCCTCCGCACTTAAGAACTGAACCAGCGCCACTTTTCCCAGAGGACGAATGGGGTTATGGGTGTATGATAGGGTTAACTCGAGCTGCCACCCCCGCCAACTGTACTACCTTGGCTAGTATTTTTCCGCCGATTGATAATAAGACTAAAACTGGCCCCTTTACACCGGATAAGGGGAACAGTTCTTATGTATGTTTTACTATCACGCACCCGAGTCCCTCTGTTGCTCTGGGACAGATCCCGTGGGATTGGTGTAACCATACCCTGAGTGGATCTGTCCTCGGTTCATGGGCACGAGCAGGTTTATATTACTATTGTGGTGGTCGACGTCTTCTTGTTCGTCTTCCCCCTGCTGGTGTAGGGATATGTGCAATGGTGCGACTAAGTGCGCCATTGGTGCTGGTGGGAAATCGTTTGGTCTCTTCAGGGCCAGGGGTCAGCCCACCAGCATTGACCGCGCGACGCCGACGCCATGTTTTGTCTAAACGGGAGGTCACTTCTCAATATTTTGATCTTTCTGTCGGTTCTCCTACGTATATTGATGCGATCGGAGTGCCCCGAGGGGTGCCTAACGAATATAAATTGGTGGACCAAATTGCGGCAGGTTTTGAAAATCTCCCGATTATTTCGGCTCTTTTTTCTATAACTCCGAGTAAAAACGTTGACCGCATTAATTATGTGCATTATAATGTACTCCGATTGGCTAATCTAACCAGGGATGCGGTAGAGGGGTTGGCGGAGCAAGCCGGTCCTACCTCCCTGATGGCAGTTCAAAATCGTATGGCGCTGGATATGTTGTTGGCCGAGAAGGGAGGTGTATGCGCAATGTTCGGTGACATGTGTTGCACTTTCATTCCCAACAATACGGCACCTGATGGGTCGGTTTCCAAGGCTTTGGAAGGGCTGCGCACACTTTCACAAACTATGCATGAACACTCGGGTATCAATAATCCACTGGAGGAATGGATGACGGGTATGTTCGGTCAGTGGAAAAATCTTATTATGTCATTATTGGTTTCGGTTTCTGTCTTTGTAGGCATCCTGGTCACATGTGGGTGTTGTTGCATTCCCTGTATGAGATCCCTGGCGCTTCGGGTAATTTCATCCGCGATAGAGAGGCAGGACCCGAAGGTCCTTATGCCCTTATTGGCTACGGATCCTGATGATCTCAATAGTGATGTTCCCATACTGAGGCCTATTGATGTGTGATCTCCTAGGGTAGATCAAAAGGGGGATATCAAATTTTGACATTTCCGTAGTGGGGGTGGGCTCTAAGGAGAGCCCAAAAGGGGGAATTGTGGGAATGCAGACACACTTTGTGTGACTAGTATGCAGCTTACTGTGTAAAGTGTACTCCTGTATGTTTTGGACACGTGATAGGGTCACCGCTCTTTCTATGTCTTTACTATGAGGGGAGACAAAAGGGAATAACAACACCATATAAGGTAATGGTCCAAATTCCTTTTGTGGAAAAGTACTGGTATGTGGGGCGGTGGCCACCAGCTATATCTATCCTATAGTTTTCCCCTATAGTCCAGATCTCTTCGTGTGTCCCATGAGGGTTGATCTCCAGAGCACACTGTATAGTTTAAAATAAAACCTTTAATCAGCTGAACCACTCCAGACGTCTTTGTGTACTTCCTCATCAAACGGACCTGGGTAAGTTATATGCGGACTCAACAATAGGGTTAACTCGAGCTGTACTACCTTGGCTGATATTTTTCAGCCGATTGACAATAAGACTAAAACTGGCCCCTTTACAACGGATAAGGGGAACGGTTCTTATGTATGTTTTACCATCACGCACCCGAGTCCCTCCGTTGCTCTGGGACAGATCCCATGGAATTGGTGTAACCATACCCTGAGTGGATCTGTCCTCGGTTCATGGGCACAAGCAGGTTTATATTACTATTGTGGCGGTCGACGTCTTCTTGTTCGTCTTACCCCTACCGGTGTAGGGATATGTGCTATGGTGCGACTTCGTGCGCCATTGGTGCTGGTGGGAAACCGTTTGGTCTCTTCAAGGCCAGGGGTTAGCCCACCAGCATTGACCGCGCGACGCCGACGCCATGTTTTGTCTAAATGGTAGGTGACCTCTTAATATTTTGACCTTTCTGTCAGTTCTTCCACATATATTGATGCGATCGGAGTGCCCCAAGGGGTGCCCAACGAATATAAATTGGTGGACCAAATTGCAGCAGGTTTTGAAAATCTCCTGATTATTTCAGCTCTTTTTTCTATAACTCCGAGCAAAAACGTTGACCGCATTAATTATGTGCATTATAATGTACTCCGATTGGCTAATCTGACCAGGGATGCGGTAGAGGGGTTGGCGGAGCAAGCCGGTCCTACCTCCCTGATGTCAGTTCAAAATCGTATGGCGCTGGATATGTTGTTGGCCGAGAAGGGAGGTGTATGCGCAATGTTCGGTGACATGTGTTGCACTTTCATTCCCAACAATACGGCACCAGATGGGTCGGTTTCTAAGGCTCTGGAAGGGCTGCGCACACTTTCACAAACTATGCATGAACACTCGGGTATCAGTAATCCCCTGGAGGAATGGATGACGGGTATGTTCGGTCAGTGGAAAAATCTTATGTCATTATTGGTTTCGATTTCTGTCTTTGTAGGCATACTGGTCACATGTGGGTGTTGTTGCATTCCCTGTATGAGATCCCTGGCGCTTCGGGTAATTTCATCTACCATAGAGAGGCAGGACCTGAAGGTCCTCATGCCTTTATTGGCTACTAATCCAGATGATGTAAATAGTGGTGTTGCCATACTAAGGCCTATTGATATGTGATCTCCTAGGGGAGATCAAAAGGGGGATATCAAATTTTGACATTTACATAGTAGGGGCGGGCTCTTAGGAGAGCCCAAAAGGGGGAATTGTGGGAATGCAGACACACTCTGTAACTAGTATTGCAGTATAGTGTAATCCTATATGTTTAGACACGTGACAGGGTCACTGCTCTTTACTATAGGGGAGACAAAAGGGAATAACAACTCCATATATGGTAATAGTTTGAATTCCTTTTGTGGAAAAGTACTGGCATGTAGGGCGGTGGCCAAGTTACAAGGTATATACATTCTATAGATTTCGCCTAGAGCTCAGATCTCTCCGTGTGCCACATGAGGGTTGATCTCCAGAGCGCTCTGTATAGTTTTAATAAAACCTGTAATCAGCTGAACCACTCCAGCCGCCTCTGTGTACTTCCTCATCAACGGACCTGTGTAAAACATGTGAGTATTCAACAAGATACAAGTCAGTGATGTCAGCTGTCATCAGGCCAGCATTCAAAGACTTATCAATGGAGCTTTTCTCCTGCAAAGCCGACACGTTGGAGGCCCAGTGGAGGAATGTGGCATCAGCCGGGTTTTTGCCTGAGTTCGCAATTGACACATTTTGGTTGGAGGTTGAGGCTTTTAAAGATGCTGGGGGAAACTGCTGTTTTGAGGAATTAGCGCTAGGTGCCATCAGGTTACTTACCATGCCCGTGTCAAATGCACATGTGGAAAGGGCATTTTTGCAAGTAAACATTCTTAAGGATGAAACAAGAAACCGCATGGGATTGCCGCTGCTCCCTAGCCTCATGGATGTACAATCAGGCCTGAGAAGGAATGGACTGACATCTGCAACAATTAAAGCTCCCAGACAATTACTGGAGAGGTTTGATTCATCAATGTATTAACCAAAGGACCTGTGAAAGACTGTGTATAGTTCTCTTCAGTTCCAGTATGGAACAGTTCATTAGATGGATATGGATGATGGACAGTATAATAAGGTAAGATGATTGAATGTTTACATGCCTACTTACATTTACTGGTCTGTACTTTGCTGCTATGTCTGCGTGCCTGTGCCAGATTTTGTCTTGTAATTGCATAATTGAATCATACCATACTGGTAAACCAGACTTGCAGATTTTTACAATAATTTTGCTTTTAAAAATTTGAACTTTTTTGATGCTCTTTAATCCGCTGCTACATTTATATCATGATCGGTTTTAATGTTGCAATGGTTTTAGTGCTTCTGGAGTAGGCTATATTGTCTCAGTGGGGGATCTTTACATGACTCCTTTTATTCAATTCAATTCAATTTTATTTGTATAGCGCCAAATCACAATACAAATCATCTCAAGGCACTTTACAAAAACTAAAACTAAAAACCCAACAATTCCCTTATGAGAAAGTACTTGGCGACAGTGGAGAGGAAAAACTCCCTTTAACGGAAGAAAAAAACCTCCAGCAGAACCGAGCTCAGTTTGGGCGGCCATCTGCCTTGACCGGTTGGGCGTGAGTGGATAGAGGAGAGGAAAAAAAAACAGCAACAATAAACAACAAATAGACACTGCAGGTTGGTGGGACCAGTAACTGCACATCAGCGATATATGGGAGCTCAGTGCACCGATGGTCCTCGGGCAGTCTAGGCCTATAGCAGCATAACTAAGGGATGGTTCAGGGTTGCCTGAAGCCAGCCCTAACTATATGCTTTGTCAAAGAGGAAGGTTTTAAGTCTAGCCTTAAAAGTATAGAGAGTGTCTGCCTCCTGAACCCAGGCTGGGAGCTGGTTCCATAGGAGAGGAGCTTGATAACTAAAGGCTCTGCCTCCCATTCTGCTTTTGAAAACTCTGGGAACCACAAGTAGACCTGCACTCTGAGAGCGAAGTGGTCTATTGGGATAATATGGTACTATGAGGTCTTTGAGGTATGAAGGAGCTTGATTATGAAGGGATTTGTATGTGAGAAGAAGGATTTTAAATTCTATTCTGTATTTTACAGGGAGCCAATGAAGAGAAGCCAATATAGGAGAAATATGATCTCTCTTGCTAGTTCCTGTCAGGACTCTGGCTGCGGCATTCTGGATTAATTGGAGGCTTTTTATGGAGATATTGGGACATCCAGATAGTAATGAGTTACAGTAATCTAGCCTTGAGGTAACAAATGCATGGACTAGTTTTTGTGCATCATTTTGAGACAGGATGTTCCTAATTTTGGCAATGTTGCGCAGGTGAAAGAATGCAGCTCTAGAGATTTGTTTTATGTGTGAGTTAAAGGACATGTCCTGGTCAAAAATAACTCCAAGGTTTTTTACAGTAGTGCTAGAGGCCAGGGTTATGCCATCTAGAGTAGCTATAATTTGAGAAAAGTTATTTCTGAGATTTTTTGGCCCAAATATAATGACTTCTGTTTTCTCCGAGTTTAAAAGTAAAAACTTACTGGTCATCCAGGCCTTTATGTCAGTTAGACAGGCTTGAAGTCTGGTTAACTGGTTTGTGTTAACAGGTTTAATAGATAGATATAACTGAGTGTCATCTGCATAGCAGTGGTAATAGAGTGCTTCCTAATGACATATCCTAAAGGAAGCATGTACAGGGTGAACAGAATCGGTCCTAGCACAGAGCCTTGTGGAACTCCATAACTAACTTTTGTTCGTGTGGAAGGTTCATCATGGACATGAACAAACTGGAATCTGTCCGATAAATAGGATTGGAACCACTTTAACGCTGTTCCTCTGATACCAATCACATGCTCCAGTCTCTGTAATAAGATGTTGTGGTCAATGGTGTCGAATGCTGCACTAAGGTCTAGGAGGACAAGTATTGAAACAAGTCCATTATCTGAGGCTAAGAGAAGATCATTGGTGACTTTTAACAGTGCTGTTTCTGTACTATGATGTGCTTTAAATCCGGATTGAAAATCTGGAAATAGTTCATTCCTGTGTAAGTGGTCTGATAGCTACTTAGCAGCAGCTTTTTTTTAGGATTTTAGAAATAAATGGTAAGTTGGATATTGGTCTATAATTAGCCAAGACTCCTAGATCAAGACTAGGCTTTTTGAGTAAAGGTTTGATTACTGCGGTCTTAAAGGCCTGTGGTACGTAGCCTGATACTAGAGATAAATTTACCAAGTCCAATAAAGATGAGTTAATTAATGGCAGGGTGCCTTTAAGCAGTCTAGTCGGGATGGGGTCTAAGAGACACTTTGATGATTTCGATGAAGCAACTACTGATGTAAATTCAGAGAGATCTATGGGAGAGAAGCAGTCTAAACATAACTGAGGTCCTACAGATGATTCAAGAGCTATTGTAGTAGAAGATTCATTTATTGCAGGTATAGGAAGCATCTGCTGAATTTTATCTCTAATAGTTGTGATTTTATTTGTAAAGAAACTCATAAATTCATCACTGCTGAGCGCTAAGGGAACACTGGGCTCAACAGAGCTGTGACTTTTTGTCAGCCTGGCTACAGTGCTGAAAAGAAACCTGGGATTGTTCTTATTTTCCTCTATTAGTGATGAATAGTATGCAGTTCTGGCTTTACGGAGAGCTTTTTTATATGTTAGTAGACTGTTTTTCCAGGCTAGAAAAATTTCCTCTAAGTTTGTGGAACGCCACTTCCTTTCCAGCCTTCGCGATGCCTGCTTTAAGGTATGAATATGTAAATTATACCATGGGGCTAATCTCCTCTGATTCACTAACTTCTTTTTCAGAGGGGCCATTATCAAGCATTTCACGCAGTGAGGCTACAGCACTGTCAACAACATGATCAATTTGATAGGGAGTGGGATTGAGGCAGCTGCCCTCCACTGTGTTGGCACGTGACATAGATGTAAATAAACATGGAATCATTTTCTTAAATTTATTAACAGCGTTGTCGGATAAACATCTGCTGTAGTGGAATTTTCTTCCAAACGCTGCATGATCCATCATTTTAAATTCAAAAGTTATTAAAGAATGACCTGACAAAACAGGATTTTGGGGGAAAACTATTAGATGTTCAATTTCTTGATCACCTTTAGGTGAAACAGCAGAATCCTCCACGCACATTGTGTCGATACAGCCACAGTGGAATCGTCCTGATCACGCGGAGGCTGCTGCTGTGGCAAATTCAGCTGCTCCAGGAAGCTTGTTGCTGCAGCGGTCTCTGCGGCCCACAGGACGAGCTCTTCATCAACCCTAGGTGTCGCTTCAGCAACAACTGTGATATTCTTTTGCTCCTCCTCCTCCTCCTCCTCCTCCTTCCTCGCAGTTCTTGGAGTCCTGTATGGCGGGGTGGCTCTTAGTCTCTTAGCCGGCTGAAAATCATCTAGATATAAACACAGACATACCAATTTAAAAATAGTATTTATATGGAGATATTAACAACCAGTTCATTTAAAATGTGATGAGGTGCTTTTTTTTCACTCTCTCGTACCCTTGCTATCATAATCACAGGACCGTATTGTTGGGACATGCACTGCACCTGTGTCCCACCAAGTTGGTTTATTTGAAGAGATCAGTCAGTAGCCTATTGAAGATTCTATACTTTTATTGTTTCCACAGCAAAACAGATTATATGAGCAAATACAGTCAGATATATCTGGAGTTCTTTGACACTATTTCTAATGCATGCAGCCACAGAACTGAAAACAAGGAAACACACAGTGGTTATATAGTCTTTCTCAACTGTAACTCTTGCTGCTCAGCTCGTTCCCATATATGGCCTTTACATCAGTGTATGCTCAATAATATTTCACCTCCTATATATAGTCTCTACACCAGTGATTACAATAATTCAATCTTTTATCTTTGACCCCTCACAGTATGCCTGGAGTTGTCACGCGCTCCTGACCGATATTTGCTGGCCTGGGGCTCTCTTCCTCCCTCAGCAATTCGTTGGGGATCAGCTGGCGCTCTGAGACATTGGGGGCCGTCGAGCCGCTGGGGTTTCCTCACTGAGGATTCGGCATAGTCTGCTGCGTCCCCATCTGCATCACCAGATGTACAAAGATAATCAGCTACACCCCTGATAAAACAAAACTCCATCTTTTAGTATGAACCCACCACAAATGAATACTCACCGTGAGTGTTTATTTCAGCTAAAATTGTTCGCTCTCAGTGTCTCTTTAAAGACAGATGGCCTCTTCGCGGCCCCGCTGGGTTTTCTGCAAACCACACCAACAATTTTTTAAAAATCATGCGTTCCCCATTTAGCTTTAACCAATGTCCCTACATTAAGCACAAATATATGCCAGAATGACGCTTACCTTTACCACAAAGGTGTGGCCTGTGGCTAACTTTACCCTAGTTGCAGGTATTTAAATCCCCCTGACTGGACGCCACGTGATACACACAGACGTAACGGTATTCACGTCATCACGCCACATCCCACAAACAGCGTCGCATCCAATAGCAAATAGCACCGCCCAATGGGAGGAGATTGATTCTAAAACGTATGTGAAACTAACAAAAGGTAGTATTTATTTCAAGGCTACACTATTAAACAACATAATACAGTATTGACAAGTTTTCCTGTTATTTTGTCCATCCGATGTAAAATGTACTTCATGTACTCTTAATACAAAATTCTCTCTGTGAAAGAAAATCAAATGTCCTAACTTGCTAAATTGTTATGTAGACAAGAAATTACTTTTTTACTGATAGAGAACTTTTGCATGGCTTTAGGCTGAGCCCTGCTCAGCAAATGTGGAACTACAAATTCACTGCACCATTCATACATGTTATGCATTTTCATGTTTTGAAGGCCTACTGAAAAGCATGTTGGGTTCAGACACTGATGAGATCAGGTTCTCCAGTTATCACTATGCCCAATAAACTGTTGACAGTGTTTGAAGAGACAATGATTTGAACTCAAGTGAAATACTATGACCCAGCTAAAGTCAACTACTTCCATACATATAACGCAGTGGCACTGGTGGCAAGGGTTGAAATAGCACCACAAGTCAGAGACAGAAGATAAGAAACTCATCAAAACCTGGGTGTATATTCAGATACATTAGAACAAGTCACATATTATTGTCCTTGTGGCTTATTTTATATACACTAAATAAAATACAATAAAATTTATTAGACTTTCATCACATTGGGAAAAGTCTAGTTTAATGTTATCTTAATTGAATATTAAAATAAAACCAACTAACATCTAAATATATTACATATATATATTACACTTTAAATACATTTTGGTTTTATACATTGTATTTATGTTTAATAGTAAACACAAGTTCTGTGCCCAGCACGATATGTATTGTAAGATAATTAAGACCATTTTAGCAAAATTGTGTTGCATTGGTTTTCCTCTGGTTTACCAAATTAGATTAGATTAGATTAGATTACACCATCCATCCAGCCATTATCAATATGCACTTATTACTGTTTAGGGTCAGAGGGATCTGATAGAACCTGTCCCAGCTCTCTTTGGGCAAAATGGGGGTGTACACCCTGGACAGATCTATAGTCCATCGCAGAGATTAGATTACACTTTATATAAAAAACACAAGACATCAACTGAGAACCTTTGCCTTCAACAACCCCAACTGTCACCACCTTCAGATGATACTGGATGGCTTCAGAGGAACACAAAATCTAGGTCACTTGGTGTTCATTCACTAGTTAGGGAAAGAATGTTAAAAGTTAAAAATGTTATTGTTGCTGTTCTCTCTCCTCTATCCACTCACCCCAACCGGTCAAGGCAGATGGCTGCCCAAAATGAGCCCGGTTCTGCTGGAGGTTTTTTCTTCTGTTAAAGGGAGTTTTTCCTCTACACTGTCGCCAAGTGCTTGCTCATAAGGGATTTGTTGGGTTTTTAGTTTTTGTAAAGTGCCTTGAGATGATTTGTATTATGATTTGGCGCTATACAAATAAAATTGAAATTGAAATTGAAATTGAAATTAAAAGGAAGTTTTGCATGGCAATCTTTCTGACAGCTCTCAGGAAAAAAGGGAAAACAAAGTGTTTAGCCTAGGAGCATAAAATTAGAGGTCAATCAGTATGGGGTTTTCTAAGGGGTATTTTTAGAAATCAGGACAGCCTCTGGCTGATATATGATGCCATTTTTTTTGCCAATATGCTGGGCCAATTTTATTTTACTGGGTATTTGTATTTTGTCTAAAAGACAGGCATGATTCTAGGATCAGACTTTTATGGGTGCTCAGCTCCTAAGCAGAATGTAATATTTATAGATGGCCTTTGGCCCAATGACCTTTCTGCCAACTCCATCCTGCTCTCTCCACTTTCCACTAAACTCAATATTCCACTCTCCACTCTCTCTTTCCCTCTCTCTCCCTCTGTGTGCTGTCAACAAAATAAAACTTAACATCCAATCACAGAATCTACACTGTAATAAGTGGTATAAATTAATTCCTATCTATTTATAACAATATTTTAATTGAATAGATTTCTAAGTAGTGAGGGTTTGCCCAGTGCTTTAATTCACTGTCCATAAATGTACTGTAAATATAATTTCTTGTAGTGAATATGTGTAATTATCATAAAAACAGCATGGACTTAGTGGTGATTTGCTAATTAGCCATGCGTTCATGTTTGTGTCATCGTCCATGACCTGACTTCCTGTTTTGGACTTTTATTAGGAGTTTCTATGTCCTGTGTCGCCCCGTCTAGTCCCAGGTAGCTTTATGTTCTTCTGTTTTGATCAGTTTCACCTGCGTCCACTCTGCTCTCTGTTCTTCTCTGCGTCCTTGTAGCTCTCCCTCTGTGCATGTGTGTGTGTGTGTGTGTGTGTGTGTGTGTGTGTGTGTGTGGTCTAGGCAATGAGGTGATGAGCAGCACCTTTGGTCTGTTGCCTTTTAGGAGGAACCCTATGTTTACATAGTCACAATACTAGCTCTCCACTTTGGCTTACTGTCACTGATTGTGTTCTGCGACCTGGAAGACCTTGGCTTCTTCCTAGCTCCTGAGTTTCTTGTTTCCCTGTTTGTAGGTCACCCTCCCCATGAGTCTATTCTTGTTCCTGTGTCCCATGTCGCCAGTCTCCAGCTTCCCTGGTCCCATGTCCGATTCCTGGTTCCTGTTCCCTAGTCCCCAGCTCCTGTGTCTCCTTTTCCTGTTCCCGCGCACCTGAGTGGAGTTTTGCCCATTTGGATGTTCAAATAAAGTCTTTGTTTTGCAACCTTGGGTCCAGTTAAAAATCCTTATTATAATCCTTATACTGTTAATCAGTTTATCAGTCACAGTTAATCATGTAGACTAATATTTCTATCATTCTCCATCTATGTCAGGGTCCCTTTGTCAAGCTCTGAGAAGCATAAAATATGAAAAGATTAAGTAAGACAAAAAGACATTGATTTTAAATAAGTTTAGCTCACTTCATATTTCATTTTATATAATAAATGGTCAAACCAGCAAACCAGCTAAAACCTTTTTATTTAATTAATATCACTAGGTTTTCTCAGGCATCCAGCATGAGAATGTGGAAAGGTGTTCACTTCTGGTATACATAAAAATTGTTTCATTGTATTTAGTACAGTTCTTAAGACATAAAGTACTCCTCTGAAACATGAATAAAATGAATGAAAACAAATAATTTCTTGTTGAGTTTAAGACATATAGTATTCCCTTAAACCTACTTAAACACCAACAGGCAAGTATATAAAAGAAGAAGTATTGAAAGAAAGGGAGGGTTTGTTCAAATGTCACAATGCAGAAAGGCTAAATTCATTTAGGTCTGCTGCAATAGCAATGCTGTTATACAAAAGGCATTTTCACTCAGTTGTCTTTCTTATGTCATAACACAGCTTTCCTATGACGGCATTAATTATAATCAGCAAAGCATTCCATGTGAATTGCCATAATATAGCAAAAGTAGGCAATCTAAAGCATCTCACTGTTGCAAACATAGGCCTACATGCATTCATCTGCAATTAGTCCCTCTTTCCCTTCTCAATCCAATGCCCAAATTTTGCATTTATGAGCTTATCATTCCCTATTGTGGCCTTGATGTATTAAAAAAAAAAGTTGAGAAAGTTCATTAAGCTGTCCAGTCAAGTCATTCAAGTGTAATAAGCTCAATTTTAAGAGATTCATTTTAGTATGTCATAAAAAAGAATTAAGAGTTGAGCTCCATCTTTCTTGCTGCTGGGGTAACTCTACCAAGGTATAGTCTCCTTTATTCCAGTAACTACCAGTAGGCCTAGTTTATTGGTTAATGTGTATTGTACATACAAGTCCATTATGCCCAACACAACTTTTTAGTTAGCACCAAATCTAACTTCTGAGCACTGATCCTTAGCTTTCATTTATGTTTGTAAGTTTATATTTGAATTTGTCTATATTTCTGATTCATTTCAAGTTATTTTTATTATAGCCTGGTATGTGGATGTTACTCTGTCATGATAATGTGTGTCTGCCAAATGATTTCCTTCTTTGAAATAGATTAAGATCTGATTTAGAAGCCTAATGAGATTGTATTGATAAATAAATATCTACCTTACAAACTGGATGATTTTTCTTGTGTTAACACTGATCAATGCTTCAGACACAGTTTGGAAAGGAACAAGTAAATGCTCAGGCAGGCATTCACAATCTTGCACCAGGACAGCAGCACAGACGGATCAGGACTACTGATGTAGGAACACTCATTAGCCCAAAGGCCCACATGAACTTTGTAAGTGATTTATGAAGTGCATCCATTAGGAAGGCCATTAAGATGCCTCAAGGTCCAGTAAACAAACAGCAGACCCACCATTTTAAATGTAACTTTATAATAAACTCTGATTACTTACTAGTAGCAAATTCACTTGTTTTGTGACAAAGACTTTGGGGATGAATATGCATTAAACCGTGTGAACCTTAAAAGCACTGGTTCAGTATAAAACTGCTACTCATTTCTTTTAAGTATTTAACAAAAATATACTATAATAACCATCCATTACTGTCCGAAATGCCTGCCGGTGTCAACCCAGTTAGTGTATTTTGGGGACACTTATAGTTATTGCAAGGATAAATGTTTCCCTGTATTTCAGATACTCAAAGGCAATCATTTCCATCTATAAATCACATGGTCATAAATGCTGCTAAAAATGTGTGTTCAGTTGAACACAGAAAAGAAAGATACAAACATATTGTATTTAGTCCAGTATAATTAACAGGCATGACAGTTTAATTTCTAAGAATGGTTAGACCACCAAAGACAGTCAGCATTTATTTTCACGGTTTTGATATAATGTGAACATAAACTGGAGAATTTTAAAAAGTGATGTTTTTTTATATATGATATGAATGCTTGAATGACCTGATGATGTTGCCTATCTTGTTGAAGCTAATGGTCTATAAAAAGAGAGAAGACAAATGACGCCCTTATATTGTACATGCTGATATACACTGTGGTTTATACTTAACCATCTGACAGGAAGTATTTGGTCCTCTCAGCATACATTAATGCTACTTTTTCTCTCTTCTCAGCTGATGCTCATTCACAAAAAAATATGTTATCCCGGAAAAAAATGATATCTGGCAAATTTAGCATATCCTTTTAACATACCTAGACAGAAGAGATGTATGTAACTACTTAGGACATCATCAGTAGAGGATTTTTTTAGAAACTAAAAAAACAATCTTCTCTGATCCTTAAGTCAGGAGCTGAGAAGCACCAACAGTATGTTAAAAAAAAATTAATTCATTCAGTGGGTAACGAATGTCAGTCTGTTTTACAATACAAACATCAAAAATCAGTCCGAAGGAGCATCATCTTTTTGTGCCTCTGCTGAAGACCAGTGAAACGTTAACAACCTCCTGCACTCAATGGGGGAAGATTTAAAACTCAAACATGTCATTCTGCTTCTTCGCCAGCTTTGCCACTTCCTGCCGGATAGCCTGCACAAGTGCAGAGGTGGAGAGGCTACTCAGGGGCATGCTGTCCATGTCCTTCACCACCTGGGGCAGGTTTTGCTGGGATGCTGTGGTGGGGGCACTGGGCGGCAGCTGCAGTGCCTGGTTATACTCCAGGGGCAGCCTTGTGGGGCTCCCCTGTGGGTAGCGAGGATGAGGAAATGCCTCTGCATACCCAGGCAGGGGCGCCTGGAAAATAGGATAGACAAAAAATTAGTAATACAGCAGCTTTACATTATAATGTAAAGTAATAATGGCTGCCAATTAGGTAATTAGAAGGACAAAATGGATGTAAATGTAGAATGTATGTATTTACAAAGAAGTAAATAGGTGATAAGAAAAAATATGTACAGTTGCATTTGGGGAAAAGATCATTATAAATGAACCTAAATAAAAGAGAAAGAATGAGTGTGGCAGCCTACAAATATATGATATGGAAATTGATTTTGGTTCAGTGTTTAAACTCCATAAATGGACTACTTCTGAATGTTGAATAGAAGATTCTTGTGTCATATTTACACATCAAGAAATCAAAAGGAAAAGGGAATTAAGTGATCATTCAGTAAATGTGCTCAACGACAATTTGTGGTGTCTGCTCAACTGAAACCATTAATTCAGTTCAGCACATTCTTTCTAAATGACCCTGTCTGAAAACATCTGGTTGAAACAGGTAGACAGGGAAGAGGGAACAGGCTACGGAGGGGAGGACAGGGAATGTCACATGGTAACTGATCTGACTGAATGAATGGAGTCTGTGTTATAATGAACAATAGAGAAAGTAGAACGATGCTTAAAGAGCATTGTGAAATATTTTAAATCAGTCAGTGCCATAATTAGACAATATGCAAAAGGCAACAAATACAAAGAGACAATCCCACCTGCAAAACATATATTTCTCTCATGATGTTTATATTTTGTGTTTCAGTGTTTATTCCCACTGCACTGCTGTGGCGCACTTTCACACATCAGAGAAAGTAGCAGGACAAGTCAGAGAGACAGCTTCTTTTGTGATTAAAGCACTATTTCTAATCTATTCATGGTCTACATATAGCCTTAATTCTATAAGAAATTCCCTAACTGTCACTAAGCATAGCCTAATTTAAAGGGCTAGATATTAGAATAAAGGGTTGTTGGACACTGGCACAAATGTTTGAAAATGGGAACTGTCCTAGTTTAATCCAGACATCAGGCCATATTATTGTACAGCCAGAAATGTATTTTTTATTAGGATTGGGTGCTTCTTCGGCAAGCCAAAAAGGCTTCCTTACAGAGTCTGCCCACTGTGGCAGAACATCCTCAGGTTCAGGTGGGTAGGACATCCAAGAGGGACTGTGGTAGGAAGTGGGTGGTGTGGAAACAAAGTATTCTGAGTAGCCAGGCCTGGTGGCTGGGATGGCGTAGACGGCTGTTATTGGGTTTCCTGTGAAAAACAGAAAAGAGCATATCAGTCATATTTCAGGGGATGATTAAATGTAAGATTTGAATTCCAAGAGTTTTAATTTGTCTCATTCTTTTTTTTGCTTACTTTTAAAATGCAAAGTCAGCTTTTCATATGCTTACCTGAGTAGTTGGACACAGGCCGCTCTGCAGTGATACATGGAAGTGCTGCTCGAGTGGTTAGGCCGTATGGATTGTTGTCGTGTTGACTCTGCATTTCAGTGACAGATGTCTTTGAGCTTTTTCCCTTAGGCCCCAAGTCAGACATGGATCTAAGTTAAACAGAAATGGGAGAGGTGTAAACATGCTGCATACCACATAAATGCCACTAGATGGCAGACATATTCTATGTGGGAAAGTAGCTATCTTATTAACATTCTTGCTATCTCTCAATGGACTTGTTCAATATTCAAATTTATACAAGGCCTAAAATCACCCTGACCACAGCCCATTTACCTTAGTGAATATCTGGTCAATGAATATAAATTTGAATGGGAGTATATTTGAAATATCTGATGGGCTTTGGGAAGCTCCAGACAGTGTGTGTATGTCTCTGTCAGTTTTCATCTACAGTATGTGGGTATGTCATTCTGTCTTACCGTCTTAAGGAGGTCCCTGGAGGAGGTCCAGTGCGAGGTGGTAAAGGGGGTGGAGAACTCATCTCAGGAAGTTGGGTGAAGCGAAAGGCCTTAAAAAGATGAAGTGAAAGAACATTTGAGATTACACACAGACACAGTTCTTAAAACAGGGAAAATTATCTTTACCCACTTACTGGTTTAGGCAGGCTGTACTGATACATGTCTGGACCACAAGATGGTACCCATTGCAGGCCTCCCCGTCCACTGCTCATTGTGCCAGGAGCACTGGTCATCACGTCTGCATAAGGTAAAGGAGGTGGTGCAGGGTTGTAGTGGTCAGGCAGAGGGTGATGTTGGTGGGAGTTCCTTCCTGATGTGGACTGCCCCCCTGAAGCCAGGCTGAATGCCTCCTCCAGCAGCAGGTGCATTTGCTGTCGCACTTCATCAATGGATGGCTGTGAGCTCAGAGTCGACGTCTCCGAGTGGCCTTTCAACCCCCGACCATACATGTATCCCCGTGGCCCCATTAGTCTGTCAACATTTGTCTCTTCAATCAACTCTGGCTCAGTCTAAAACATATACAAACAAATTTACACAATTTTGAAACATATGCAAACTGGGACTCAACACACATATTCAATATTCAAACTTTACCATGTAAATACAGTAAATTGTGTAAAAAAAGTCTTTTCTGCCAATATTGCTTTTTAAGTAATTAATTACACAGAGGAAAAAAAATTGTCATCATTATAAGGTTTGGTCTGTTTTCAGGTCTCAGGTTGTTTTTCACGTTTCATTTTAACAATTGAGTATTGAATATTTTAAGATGTTATTTATTCAGCTGGTTATTTCTTGATTTTATTTTTATTAAAATCATAGATTCTATAGGCAATTTTTGTTAAAACCAAAAGTTCCTTGCTGTGCTGTTCTTATAATAAGTGGAACGCAAATTACATTTGTCTCCTCCCCTTTTTTGCTGATCCAAAAAATGATCTATTCTGTGACTCAAAAACCGTAATGTGATCCAAACCGTGAGTTTTGTGATCTGTTGCACCACTAGACTAAGTAAGCAGAAGAGTTTGATGCACCAGTGCTAGTGCTTGGTCACAGTAGGTTCAGCAGTACAGAAACAGTAGGCTATTGACCAAATACAAACTGCACTTCTTTGTATAATCCAACATAAGCTAAACAGTTGCTGGAAGTACCATATGTGTGCTAACAGTATATTCTATCTTTTCTCTCAAATTGGAAAGTCAGAATCAAGACACTAATATTTGGCAATTTGTAGAACTTCTCAAGCGTCTTTATTAAAAGTAAATATGAAGTTTGCTATGTTAAGATGTGTGACTTTTTGCTCATGGTATCAAATTGTAGTTCTACGTGAGTGATATTTCAAAATCAAATGCTCAAAAAGCTACTTGCATTGCAGACATCTGAATTGCAATATCAAAAAAGGGACGGGATTATATAATAACATTATTTCCATATATGTTCCATATATTTGTCCCTTTAAGCCATGCCAGTGTACCAGCATAAGACTAGTTACACCTGTGTTTTTCCTGCTACACCATGTCAAAAAGGCTTTTTTTTTTTTTTTTTTTTTTTTTTTTTTTTTTTTACAAAAAGACAGCTCAGGAAGAAAACCCTTTTAAGGGAAGGTCTGCTTGATTAGTTACAGGAGCGCACATACTAGTATTCTGACTCCATGGCCAAAAGAGCTATACAGAGACCATAATGGTACAGTAAAAGAATGAAGGCATAAACCAGCCATCGTGAAATGCATGATATATCAAAACGACAGAACATTATAAATCTTAATTCTTAATTATGAATAAACCATTTCTCCTCCTTGAGCTTGCTATAGCACACTTGAGCTTCCACCTGTGAAGAATATGTTTCAATATATCTCTATTTCTAGCTCTAATTGTCCTTCACTTCATTTCATTGACCAATTCACTGATTCAATGACAATAAAGTTGAATCTAATTTAATCAAATCTATTGCTGCAAAGTGTCTTAAATAGAACAATATGATTGAGCACAGACGAGCTTTTATTGCAATGATCTATTATTATTGCTGATACATCACTTGTGCAACAGCTTCTTACACATACTGCATTTTGTAAATTATCTAATACTATTGTAAAGTACAAGCACAGCATTGTTTTGTCAATCACTTTGTTGTAGGTGCTACTTTTCTTCAACTGTAAACACAAAACCTATCATGAACAGACTAAGAAGTGGGTGATTGCATATGACTCACGTCATAGCCGCTGTTGCGGATTCCTCTCCTTGGTCTCTCCCTCATAACAAGTAGGTCCATCTCTGTTCCTCCAGGACTGGGACTGCTCAGGCTCTGTCTGCTTCGATAGGCTGTCTGCCCTACCTGGGAGTGCCTGTCAATTAGAGTGAAGAGTGGATTCAGACCTGTGGTAGCTTGTGGTAATAATTTAAAACATTTCAATTACTCTCAGCCATGGTTTCAGTGTGCCAGCAGTGAAAGGAGGTCTGGTACAATTAATCTTCTTGATGTTTTTATACATAACATGATAAAATATCAGACAAACTATTTAATTTCCTTCAACCATTTGAAATATACAGCAAATAGATGTTGTATTGTAAGATATCACATATGGACATCAAGTAGAAGAGCCATATAAACACTTAAAATAATAATCATATTACCTGTGTCATATGCAAGATATCAATAGACTTGACAGCAAACCATCTCTGTCTGCTATGGTCACTGCAGCTGTGGGAATGTATGGTGGTGGTATAGCTGATCAGCCACACACTTCTTCTGACAGTAAACAGCTGCTGAAATCCTTATATTGCTCATCAGGGTTGAAAAAATAAAAAATAGCTGTCCAGCCTTCGCAACATACAGCCACAGAAAATTCAAAAGTAACTTTCTGTTCTGAGTGCAGCTGGTATGGGTACATGTTAATCTGATGTGGAAAATATTGTTTGCATACTTGACCTAAATCTGTAATAACTAAAGACGGTCTCTCTCTATATGCATGTGTTAAGCTGAAGCAGGACAGAACCAGTACAGTGGACTGTCCAACACTGCCAATCCTCTTATCTCCATTATGGAAGCTCAGGACTTGGATCAAACTAATCACAATGCCTACTAAGACAGGATAATGACAATATTAGAGGAGCCAGTTTCACTTATCTCTAAGCCAATTAGACTGTTGCAAGGGTCAGCAGTTATGGATAACGGTCTATGGTTAGAAGCCCAAACAGCCAACATGAAATGCCATGTCACCTGCGTAACTGTTCAGACTGTATCCTCATGTGACATTTCTGCTCACACACTTATGTAAGCACAGATTTTCCTTTCTGTTTATACTTAGCCAAACCTAGGTTCCACTTGCTTTTCCACTCTCCCCCTCACCTCCTGTGAGACTTGACATAAGTGGAACCTCGCTCATCATCAGGCTCCAGTGGTCTGCCATGCTCACCAGCTGACCTCTCAAGGCCGTGCTGCTGTCTCTGTGCTAGGCCTGGACCGCCGCTGCTGCCATCAGTGGAGGGGAAGTCATAATAACCCTTCCTCTTAGCCTTGAGCCTAAGCTTGTTCCTGTAGTGCTCAATGTCTGACTTCTGCTTCAGAGCCATGTTTACCTGCAGAGAAGAAAAAGAATGCAGGATGCAAAAGAAAATAGAGACATCACAATGGAAAAAGACAGTGTTCTTGCTATGTGTCTGCTTTGTGTCAAAAAGCATGTGTGGATGAAAGAAAAGATTTTTTGAGAATAAGAAGCTCTAAAAATTCAAGCATCATGTAATAATCTGTCAGAAAGATTCAGAGCATATTTGTCATATTCATATTTACATATTTAATGCATGACTTAAAAATTACAGATGGAGTGAAAAAACTATGGAAAAAATGCAAATGTGTGTTGTTAGTTCCTCTTTGATCTTGGTTAATAATAGTCCCTTTACTGTATAAAGATTGTATGTGGCATATGGCATATGTTTTTGATTGTCACTAGAAAAGTTTTATTTCATGTAGTTTAAGTGGCCTGACTAACAATCATAGTACAAGTTTGGAGAAAAGCATATTTACATTACTTACTGTTTATTTAGAATGTAACACTGAAAACCTCTTCTGACGATTTCCTCTGAACTGTGCCATTGTGGTGTGATCAGAGTTGACAGACTGTGCTAACAACAAAACAAACCCCAAACTGTATAACATTTTCATTCAGGTTACATGTAACTGTGGTGCATAAAGCTACTGTATTTGACCTTTTTCTATCCAAGCCCTGTCCATGTTAAACTACTGGGTGCCAACAGAAGTACAGAAATTCCTAATGTAAAATTGTTTGGCAAAAAACTGTTTCTTCTGAAATCACATTGGTCATCCTAAGAAGCCAACTGTAATAGACTTTTGTATGTGTTCATTTCTTTTTTGTCTGTGCTTGTGTGCATGCCAGTCTAGGGGGCGAGTGGTCCAGGGGACATGTGCATGTGCATCACCTCTCCATTGACCATGGCTGAGTCCTGGCTGCGGTCAGACGATGCTGGTTGTGAGTAGTTGGGCTGTGCTGCCATGGGTTTTATGGAAATGTGCTGCAGGGAGCCTGAGGAGGTGTCATATGGATCTAAGGAACAGAAAGGGAATTTACTTATAAAGAGAAAACAACTCTGATCATCTCATTGTTGGTCAAAAGCGAACAAACTGTCACTCTCCCTCTTTATGTCTATGTCTCTTTTTCTGTCCTCTCCCTTGTTTTCATCACCTTGTCTCTCTGTGGCTGACACTGTGGGATTATGTCAAATATTCATCGACTGTGTCAGCAAATGAATCAGTGGGGAGAGACAATAGATCACAAAGATGACTTTGGCTCCTGAAGATGTAGCTATGCATTTCTGTGCATTTCTGAAACTGACTTTGCACTTTCATTCCTTATCTGAGATCAGACACACTGGATTCAGTTCTAGTTCCCCTTAATGCAGCTGTTAAATTATTCAACTCCACCCATTAAGAAAGTCATAATCTAGTGAGCTTGATCCAATTTACAAGTAGTATTTGATGAATTTAACTTACATCCACAAGTACAGTAGAACATTTAGCTTCAGTGCATAAGAATAGAAGAGTGATAAGCTTTTACTTAAACTGTTCAGCATCTCAGATGAAAATGGGATGTGAGACTCCATAGACATTTTTTATTTTTTGCATTAGTAAAAGTGTGGGTGTGTTTCTGCCATTGTGTCACAGTATCCACAACTATGAAATACTGTTATGTCAGCATCCATCCATCCATTATCTATACCTGCTTATTCCTTAACCAGGGTCACGGGAATCTGCTGGAGCCCAAAACCACACACACTCACAGTCACTCCTACGGGCAATTTAGAATCACCAATCAACCTAACATGCATGTTTTTGGACTGTGGGAGTAAACCAGAGTACCCGGAGTAAATCCACGCAAGCATGGGGAGAACATGCAAACTCCACGCAGAAAGGCCGAGTTGTTATGTCAGCATATCTCATGCATATTCATTGGATTAATCTCACAGCAGCATGTTTACCTTTCTGACTATAAAAAGATGCCCATGGAAGTGCATTTCAGTGATACCTGTGTACGTGAAAACCTAAGACTGAAGAACTGTTTCATGCTTGAGGGAGGAAATGACAAAGATTTTTGTGATCTGTGACACGCCTGACCTTGTCTGCATAGGAGCTGTAGAATTATTTATTTTTGCATCCGTATGTGACTCTCACCGTCCCTCTTGCGTGGAACCTCCTTTGTCAGTTTCTGCTGTGCTGTGACTTTCTGCACTGTCAAGCCCCTGCTGGAATTCAGCTTCTCTGATTCGTTGCTGATGACGGAACCATCCTCACTTGGCGACTTGCTGTAAGTAACCATAGCAACAGCAAAGGCGGTGAGCTCTCGGGAAGCTGAGCTCAGAGCCAGATTATGTCATTCGTTCTCATAACAGCCTCTCCTTCCTCTCTCCCTCTCTCAAGCACAAGTCCAAGAAACATAATGTATTATTCTTTTTCTCCTAAATGAAAAAATGTGTGTTCATATATTCAATTCTGTGTTCAGGTTTTGTTCATTGATTCCCAATGTGAGTAAAATGACAGCAAATGCTAAAAAAATTACTTCAAATCTGTGCTGAAATCAAGCAATGGTCTCACCATCTGGTGTGTGTGTGTTTATATGTATCTGCCTGTTTGAATTTGTACATGTGTGTTGTGGATATATTCTCTGTTTGAAAACCAGCGTGTGTTCATGTTCAGTACAAAGCATGACTGATTCTTCCATTAACTAAACAGCTCCTTTATCCAATTCTTCTTTCACTAGCTTCAAGCACTTTGCTGTAGTTGGAATTAGAGTTGATCAAGCAGCAGCTCAGAGACCATGAGGCTGACAGTGACATTAAAGCACCATGGTCTATCCCCTAATTGTCTGGTAAAAATGATAACCACAAAGAGAAACAGTGGAACAGTGGCTGCTGTCCCCTGCTCCCACTGAGGCAGTACTGTAGAGAGCGAGCACCATGCAACACTTCCAGGATTAACAAAAAGAAGAAATCAACATATAAACACATTTTAGTGTTGATTTAACTCTAGTGATTTTGCTATTTAGCCTACACATGTACAAAATATCTGATGCTCCAGCACAAAAGTCATTTTTCTGACTATAGCTTAAGATTTTTTACTTAAAAAGAATTCCCATCTCAATCTCAGAGTGTAGCTTCAAGTGGGATCAAACTTAGGTCTCCTGAATCAAAGCGCAGCATTGTTCACCACCACCAACCTTCACCATAGTGCCTGAATATTACTGTGTGAAAGCAGAAGGTCATTCATTCAAGAAGTATGTTATATCAGAATATAATCAATCACATATGTCCAAGACATATCTGTTTGCATTGTAGTTGCACAGGAATGTTTAAGGAAAGTGTGTTGGATGATTGTCCTCATGAAGTCAAGAGAAAATTTCCAAAATATTAAAGTAAAGTAACGCAAGATCTTCACACTATAGTCACAGTTTACAGCTGACCGTGGAGCTTTTTCTTTACTTTAGTTTCTGAGTGTACATTATAATATGGGCTACAGTATGATATGTGCATGCATGGGTGCTGTACTCTAGGCTCAGCTGAGCGCCACCTACAGACATTACAGTGTAACACATGTGCTGTGATACAAATGTTGAACAGTCACCTGTGTGTGACACTTTGAACCACTACTTCTGTACAGAATATGTTTACCCTGGCTGTATGTTTGATCCCCTTTTGGTGTTTAGTAGCTAACAGATGTGACCTTGGTACAAATAAAGGAATAACATCAAATAGGAAAGTGGAGATAATACAGCATACTTGCATGTATGTTTCTGTCTCAACACGTGTATTAACATCCTAACCTTCATATACTTATATATATATAATATAAATATAATTAATTATATTAATTACGAACATGCTATACAGATGCGTGACAGATTTCACCTTCACTCAGACATCAGCTAAAACTGAATCTACAGCTGACTGAATGAACACATTGCTTGTCTGTCTTAATATGAAGAGCTAAAAACATGTTGCTCCTACAGGACAGCTCCTTTTCCAATAGCTATAACATATGTTGCAGATAGCTGTAATGCAGCACTAATGTTTTCTGTGATGTCAGCTGGTTGAAAACTGAATAAACACAGTTGAATGATTAAATCTTAAAACCTGATCTCATAAAAAGATAGCAACCTTTTGAAACCAGTGGTTTGATAAATAGCAAATGAAAAATCTTTACTGCCCCAAGAGTCTCCAAAATCATTTCTATCTATCTATACCCTATAGATTCCCTGTTCTGTTACATATGTTTTACTGCATCTCATTATTTTGCATAGACTTGCAAAATTAAGCCCTTTTAGTTTTACTCTTTTAAATAATTTAGCAATATCGTAACACACACTCTGTTAAAGGCTGCCTATCATTCAGCATCAGGGTAGAATCAGGACAGACAGTAAGGTTGAAAGAATCTTTGTGTTTTATCGGCCTGCCTTTCTCTGTGCAACCCAGGAGCTTTTTGACAGAGCAATCCTTGAGATAACACACACACACACACACACACACACACACACGCACACACACACACACACACACACACACACACACACACACACACACTGGCAACCACCAGTCTCTGCTGAAGTAAAAACCTTACAGTATTTCAGAATAATATAGAATGATTCGTTTGATTTTCTGAGAGAAGGCAGCATGTGCCTTCTTATGATGCCACCCTGTTAACTGAGACAAATCCAGCTGACATTGATAAAGTATGAGCCCAGTCTGAAAGCTTCTAGCTGAGTCTGGAGAGATTCTAATTGCTACTGTACAGGGAAAAACATTCTTTTGATTTTCACCTTGGCCTTTCCTCTGAGCCACCCTCACATTAACCCCATTACCACCACCATTGGTTTTTGGGAACAAGCTCAAAAATAATGTACCCAAAATTAAAAATACATGTTATTCCTTTTCAGCTGCCTTGATTACGTTCAGAACTGTAAATTCTACAACCAAAAAGTCAAGATGAATATAAGATATACTTAAGGTCAGAGAACAAGCCAAAAACAAAAAACAAGCCAGAGGTTGAATGGTACAAATGTAAATTTTATTTTGCCTCACCTACTGTTTTATTTTGTTTGTTTGG